>NW_024425341.1:28494194-28643263 GCF_017311325.1 Ursus maritimus | reverse complement strand
CCCCCCCCCTTTTTTTAAGATTTATTTATTTGAGAGAGAGAGTTTGAGTGTGCATGAGAACGAGCTCAGGGGTGGGGAGGGGGCACAGGGAGAGAAGCTCAAGCAGACTCCCCAGCTGAGCACAGAGCCAGACATGCTGAGCTGAAATCAAGAGTCAGATGCTTAACTGGCTGAGCTGCCCAAGTGTCCCATGCACCCCTCTTCTGTCGTGGAAGGACCCCGTGGCCTTCTTACAGAGGACAAATAGAGCCGTGGGGTTGGCTAGCTGCCACATGATACACACACTCTAAGACAAAAGAACACTCATTGAGCCTAAAACAAAGATGTTCCCACACGAGATGGTAAGTGGGCTCCTTCCCTCCCGGCAGGAAGCGTTGCAGCCCCAGAGCCATTCTCGCGCTGCCTGAAGACTGCGTGCGTGGGCCTGCGTCTTCCAGCAGCCCAGCGGGTGCAGCCCAGGACGGACATGTTCTCGGGATAAAGAACGAGTCCTCAAGTGAGAGCACTTGCCAGCACCATCGGTTACACAGAGCGCATTCGAACTTTACCAGGTGTTCCGGGTGACCAACCATGCTAGCTAATTGGCTTTACCCAAGAGAAAACAAATTCTATGTTTCTGACAGGACGGAGTTTTGCAGTTTGCAGCAAGACGCCCCCTGAAGCTCTGCTCCTCCTTCCCACACAAAGCTGGAGATGGGGGTGCTCTCTCTCTAGATATTTACATTGCAAAGAGAAGGTTCCCAGGTCCTTCAGAAAGATGGTTCTGGGTCGTGAAACTGACAAAAAGTCCAAAAGACTTCTATGCATTTCAAAGAGAAGAGAAACAAAGTACTCACACGTGTTCCGAAGTGAATGCTCTGAGAAAAAGCAGCAGGGAATCTCTTCAAGGGGAGAATTAGGCTGCTTCTTGTTAATTTGTTTTTCTCCTTACACCTGTCCAAAGGAAAACAGAATGCATTTCTAAAAGGACGCAGCGTTGAGGAAGAATAATGCCCACTGACTTTAGGGTCACAGAAATCACCGATGACTTTAATGAAGTCTGTGACGAGGATGAACTTACGGCAGAAGCCAGATGTTAGCTGAAGGTGACTGCCGCTCGGGGACTGGAAGGAGTAAATAAGCATCACCTCAGTCACTTAGTGAAGCTGCCTGTGGAGGGGAGAGGGGTCCCGGGAGGGGTGGGCCCACGCAGAGCATGGCTGCCCGTCCTGAAGACGGGAGGTACCCGAGTCCGGCGCAAGCCAGTGAGGAGGGTCCAGCGGAAAGGGAAAAGTGGAGAAGTCTGGGCAGAGATCCAGTAATGGATGGTGGGCGAGTTGGGCGGAACTAAGGCAAGAGGGAATTCAAATCTCAGGTAGAAGTATTAGACCTTGCTGATGAGCATGTGGACCGCCCTGTATCTTAGGAAGCCTCAAGAATCCCGATAAACAACTCTTTAAAGAAATATAAGTTTTGTTGTATTTTGATTTGGAGGCTTTATTATTCTGATCCCAGGAAGAAATAGCATATACTTCTGTTCCCGGTGGGTGAGTCTGCATTGTGCGACTGGAGGTCTTGGTCTTGGATTTCCCGTGAGAAGACTTCCCTGGAGATCCCAGTTCGAATAAAGACAGTCAGAAGGAAAGTAGCAAGGGACACCTGGGTGGCGCAGTCGTTGGGCGGCTGCCTTCGGCTCAGGGCGTGATCCTGGCGTTCCGGGATCGAGCCCCACATCGGGCTCTTTCGCTGGAAGCCTGCTTCTTCCTCTCCCACTCCCCCTGCTGTGTTCCCTCTCTCGCTGGCTGTCTCTCTGTCACATAAATAAATAAAATCTTAAAAAAAAAAAAAAAAAGAAGGAAAGTAGCAAGCACCAAGCAGTTTATTAAAGCAAAAGTGCACTCTCAAGGTGGGAGAGCAGACAGGTTCCATAAGATGGAACCCACCATAAGTTGTTTTGGGATTGGATATTATTGGGTCTCTCTGGGCTGGGAGGAGCTGGGACTTGCAGTGGGGTGGTCCCTACTGGAGGCTGCCTCCAGGCCACGGTGGGACTCCTCCAAGGGGAAGCTTTTGACCCTACAAGACTTGCCCTGGAACCAGTCCTTTCTCCAAGGGGTGGTGGGGGGTGGGTCTGTATCCACAATGCAAATGCATTATAATGAGCTTAGGGGTTACCCTGGCCTAGAGGTGGAAGAGGAGAAGCACGTGCTCTGTTCCCATGGCTCTTGGTTTGTCAGCCCCAAGGTCTTGGAAGTCACAAGATCAGGACGTCATGTGCCCCCCATCACCACTTTTAATGTGGAGGTTATTTGTCACCATCCTTGCCTGGAACCCACAGCTCTATCACTCCCCTTCAAGGACTTGGGACCCTGCCTCTGGACGTTCCTTCCACTGCGCATAACCTAGCTTCTACTGAACAACTCCATTGGTTCAATGGAGGGACTTTAATGAAGGAACTACTTACAGACGCCTGAGACAAGTAGAAACAAAGGAGCAGGGGATCGGCAACAGCTGGTACAGCAGTGGGAAAAATGATGTTCCAGAGCCCAGGAACACTGGGCTCATATCTGACACCTGAGTGTGGAGTAGGGGCCCTGGTGGGAGCTTTAAACTTGCCAAAACAGCCCCTGTGCAGAGAAGCAGGAGCTGAAGCATGGGGGGAGCGTGAAATAACACCTAGTGTCTCCTCTTGCCCTCCAAGCTCTTCGGTTGTTTCCTATAGACAAGACTCACGGGAGGGAAAAGGAAAGGCTCAGCCTCCCCCAGGGACACACAGCTGAGTAGAGAACAGAAGCAGGGAGGGAAATGTATGTATGCTCGGATCACATCTTCAATCTACTTGAATTTTGTATCCATCTCCCCTCTTTACACACGCAGACGAGGGATCATTAAAACACATAGCTGTGAGATAACCTTGCTAGGACAAGTGTAAGTAGAATAGATGATTATCTATAATATTTGATTTTAAGGATAAGGTGCCATAAGTATCTACTCTTCTAATACTACAAACTTCATCCTTCATGACTGATTTCGTTTGGTTAAGAGTTGATCTCATAGCAAATTCGAGTTTACAGTATTCTGAACTAGAGTCACCATGCTGTACGTGAGATCCCCAGAACTTACTCATCTTACAAAGTAAAGTGTGGGTTTGGGGGGTTTTTTTAGATTGGGGGGTGGAGGGAGAGACAGAATCTCAAGCAAGCTCCACACCCCGTGGGGAGCCCTCCATGGGCTCCATGCCACAACCCTGAGATCCTGACCTGAGCCAAAAGCAAGAGTGCTACGCTTAACTGACCGAGCCATCCAGGTGCCCAAAGGAAAGGTTTTTAAAAATGGTAGCTCTGCGGGGTGATGGGTATGTTAATTAACTTGATTGTGATATCATTTCACAATGTATACATACATCTATCACCTCACATTATATGCCTTAAATATATGCAATTTTTATTTGTCTATTAAAACTCAATAAAACCGGAAGAAAAAGTTGAAAAAAAAAAAAAAAGCACTCACCAAGCGCAGCAAAGGTAGTGTGTCAGAGCCTCTAATGCCTCAGTGGGGACCCTCTCCCGGCTTTGCTCTTGCTCCTCTGGCTGCTTCTCAGATTTCTCTTCTTGTGCCTCTACCTTGACTGTCTGTCTTAGCTCTGTCCTGGCCCTATCATCCTCTTCCTCCAACTCTTAGAGGAGTTGACTTCTCTACTCATATGGCTCCAAGTCTTAGTTACAAACTGACGACTCTTGATCTGTGTCCCCTGCCATCCATCTCTCTTTCTCTCCCTCCTTCTCTCTCTCTCTCTCTGAAACTTGGACTCGGAGATCAACATACCTATTGGAAAACTCCACTGGGTTATTCAACATCATCCCAAACTCATCATGTGCAAATGGAACTCATTGTTTTCATCAAAAATGTTCCTTCCTCAGGAGATGGCACCATCATTCACCCAGTTGTTCAAGACCTTGACATTCTCTTCTCTGTCACCAAAGATAAAAATCACAGAGTCCAATTTACCACCTAAATAGTTCACATTCATACATGTCTCTCCTGACCGAGACTGACCGGCGATTCCTTAGACTGGCCAACATTTTTCTCTCATGGAAGTTATTCCAAAAGCTACCTACCTGATCTTCTAACTTCTACCCATGGCTCCTTTCAGATCGATTCTCAAAAATTCAGCCAGAGCAAATTACTATAACCCAAAGGTGATAACAAATATAATTATTTCATAATGACATTGGTGTTAGGATAGAGCACTAATCTTTAACACGGTTGAAAATGCGTCATGATAGGGCACTATTTCACTGTTAACTATTATCTTCCCAGTTCTGATGTAATGCTTCCAACTTAGGAGGAAATCAATAGATATTTTCATTTAAAAGAGGAAGGAAGGAAGCAATAAAACTCTGATGTGGAGCGGCGTTGGAACTGGTCGTCAGGGAATTTTGCAAAAGTAGAGGATGCTGCCATGGCTGACGCATGAGGAAGGTGGTTGAAAGCTTGAAGGGCAGCGGAGGGCCGGGGCAGGGGCAGGGGCAGGCTTACTAACTACACTGGGCACCTGTAGGCAAACAGATCTTGCTTTCTTGAGCTTGAAGTTAGAAGTAGAATTAATTACATTAAAACTTTAATAATAAAAACACATTTATTAGTGACAAAAAACGGTCTCTATTTACATCGGCACATGACAATTACTTAGTAAGAGGCGACAGGTTGAGAACCAGTCTGTGATAATTCACCGTTAAGGTTTTCTGTGCAAGGGCGACAGATAATACGGTGCCGTCTTAACAGTAGGCAGGATTCTGACCCTGTCCTGTTAAATATTAAATTTCAAGTTTCCTTGTAAAAAAAAAAAAAATTCCTGGATTTTTTGCCCTTTAAGTACTTGAGTATCAAAGTAGAAAATAAAATAAAGGAATGTGAACCTTCTTCTTTATTTCACTCCTGGACTTTTATGAACCAGCTTGAGAATGTAACTCCATCTCCCCTTGCTCAGCCAGGTAGGAAGGAGCAATGGCAGGATGGGGTGACGTCAGGGGCAGCCCCTGCTGCCCGATCTCACCACCCCTGCCGCGTTCTGTCACCTTCCAAGAAGGGAATTCCTTCACACCCTGGCTGCTAGCTCAGGGGGTATTTAGATATTTTGTCGCCAGTGAGAGACCACCCTTCCAACTTTGGAACAGCACGTCCAACATGTTGGTAAGGTAAGTAGATGTTCCCAAGTCAGGGACTTCCTGTCCAGAAAGAGAGAAAAACTGAGAGAGAGAGAGAGAGAGAGAGAGAGAGAGAGAGAGAGAGAGAAGAAAATATATCTGGTGGGGATTATCCTTAGTAAAATAGTTATACCTTCAAGGACTCACTTCTTGACCTGACAGAAATAATACATTCATCGAGTCAGATTTTTTTTCTTTTTTGCTCTTCCACCCAGGGAGATTTCTGTAATCAGTACTTTTGCTTCTGTCTAATGTATAGGAATCTTTGCTTCAGGGCATAAGGAAGATGGGGGTGTGTGACTACTGCTGTGTTAAGATTTTGCCTGGGTCTGTTTTGCTCCCTGATTAACGCTGTGGGACGTTGCTCTCTAGAAGACTCATTTGAAAAATCACTGTCCTTTCTTGCACTTGAAATCACTTTCCTGAAACTTTCCCTCGCTAGACCAAAGTCCTAGCTTTACACTTTTGCTCAGCTGAATTTACTGGATCGCATACTCCTGCAGTGTATCATGTCCTTACCAGGAGGCTGGGGCAAGAAGTTTGTCACATTTTTCTTTCCTACAACTTCCATGCAAGTTACCTATGAAAGCACATTAGGCCACTGAATGCCAGATGTGGCAGGTTCTTAGAGCTTTGTGAATAGATTTGCCATTTTTTGTTTGGGTTGCTGAGTCAGGAAATTGACATTCTACTGTTGTGCTTTTAAAAGTATTTGCTATAACTTCATTTTTTTCCCTCTGACAGTTGAAGCAGAAAGGTGGATTAGCTTTCTTGATTCCAATTATCTTCCCTGTAGTATATTGCTGATACGCTACTGTGTCAGATAACGAATGTGAAGTAGGAGAAAATGTCACCTCGTAAACGTGACAGTGTTTGAGGGAGGGCTTCAAAGGTATTTCTTGTCATTGATGGGTCTCCAAGAACTTTTTTAAAGACAGGTAGAATTCTTTTGAAATATTTGAATGGAGTTTTCTTTTTTTCCTGCCAAATGTGCTGAGAGATTACCATGCAAATGTCAACTTTTGTTTTTAGAAAAGACATAAATTGAGATGGTCCGCGTAGTGTTCTCCTTGACTTCATTCCACATTTGAGTGTGAGATTGAAAGGTGTTCTTCATGGCGGTGAATCTTTCTGTTTTTTTTCTCATATTGTCAGACAGCAGGTCATATCTCAAAGACCCGCTTCTTACTGCCTTACAAGGAGATTTGAGACAATGGCTGTTAATACCTGGTGACAATGCGTGTCTTCGTGTTTATGTTTTTGCGTCTGGAGAGGGAGAGAGAAGGCTTAAGGGCCTGCGGGTGCTCATTCAAAGCCTTGTGATTAACAGAACTGACCATCTGGCGAAGTTGGGTTTAGGTTTATTCCCTTATTTGCATCATAAGAGCTTATTATGACGTTTTAAATGTACAACTTCTCTGGTTTTTCCTGCGGAATCGCCTTTATCTCTTTACCCCACTGAGAGAATTTGAATCACAGTGAAAAGAGAAAGTGCTATCCATGTTTCTGAGCCGAGTTCCCAGCCCTCGAAACTGTAAGAGGAAGAAACTGCTTCCAGAGGTCTGATTAGAGAGGACACTCGGCCGTGACTTCTATGGACTCGGCAGAAGGACTGCAGGGAGTTCAATGTGAGTTCTTGGCCTTATTGACTTTATCACCATGTCTTTGTGTGACGTCAGGATATCCGTGTGACAGAAAACCGTTAGACAAAATTTGGCAGTTTAAGCTGGGGCTGTCTGTTGATTCTTCACAGAATGAAAAGTAAAGACAAGTGGTTCTGAATGGCCACAGGGGATCATGACTGCCACCAGACAGGACTGAAGTTCGTTTGATTTGTTCAACCTCTTCCATTAAAAAACTTCTGAATCCTTTTCAGCACCATATTGAACTTTTTTTTTTTTCCTTTCTTGACTGAAGTATTCCTGCAAATATAAATCATCTTAGGCCCTCAACTGTCATTTAGTTGCTCACCAACATTTTAATAAAGCACAACATTCTGAATTGAGGCTCCTGCCTTGCCTACCTTTTAGCATTTATCTGGTCTGGAACAATGACCTCGGGCCCCCAGGGTTGTTCAGCTCAGTCCTTAAGCAACACCAGAAAAGAAAACTCCCCGGATCATTCTCAAGCTCTCTCCCTGTTTTCAACCCAGCCTCCTCAATCAAGTAAGCAATCAACAGCGCCTTCGCTGGAGTCACAGAGAACTTAGAGCAATTTTATCGCTCAGGTTAAAGGAACAGAAATGGGAGATGATGCAGAGTGAAAAGGAAGAAGAAAATAGAGCAGGAAGCCAATGGTACTTCTTCTAACATCGGAAACAGACTGGGGGAAAAAAGTAGACAAATAGGGAAAAGAAAGCAAGCTTGCAGAACACTGAGAAAATCTGCCAATACTAAGTAACTTTTTCTATATGCATTAGGTGACATTTCCCCCTAAAAACACCCTTGTCTGTCCTTCACAACACCCCTCAGGCTCTGAGTAACCAGGTTTGATCCGCAAGATGAATTGAGAAAACCCTGGGGACACAGAGGGAAACAGACGGTTATCTACAGAGAGATGGATTACACCTCCAACTTGCAAACCTGCGGCTCCTTTCTAGGTCAGCTCCCGCGCAAACAGGACTCGCTGGCTCCCTGGTTCTTCCTTCAGGAAATCTGTTTCTGTAGAAAATGTGAAATGAGCAGGAATTTAGGAACAGTTGAAGGAGAAGAGAAAACGGGAGTATGTATTTATTGGGAATAATACTAGAAAAAAATACACATATTCTTTGGGAACTGATGGTAAGAGGGACACGTGTACATTTTCTTGGGAACAATTACTAGAATAGGTTCAGAAAGGCTGACTCATGCAAAACTTGATGTGGCCTTAATAACCTTAAATGTGGTATAACTCAAATTTCACGGGACCTAGCGTATGCACTGAACAGAAGAGGTTGGGTTTATTTTCTGAAATTTTCCTTATACAATGAAGGCTTGCTTTTGGAAAGGAAGAGTCAGGAGTCCTGCACCGTCCCTGTGCTACTGCCTTTATTCTCTGTGTATTTATCGACGAAAATACACACAACATGTCACACCTATGTGCCACATGATTGTGAGCAAACATCGCACGGGTGATGCGGGGGAGGGGAGGCTGAAGGGCAGACGCTTTATGAACCGAGTGCAGCACTCAAGTATCCAAGGGTGGCCAGAAACAACTCTCGCTATACTCAGCAACATCGACTTGGGGTCCTGCTTTCGTGCCTTGAGAGAGAGGCGGCGTTTCACAGCACCAGCCACCCCCAGCGTGAAAGTTAGATGGGTGCTATCGCCAGGCTGATGAGAAGTCAGGGCATCTCTCCTTTGTCCTATGTAATGTTCGAGTCTGGAAAAGGGTGACTACCTGCCTGCGGGGCCAGAGAAACACACCTTCCCTTTCCAAACAGCCTTTCAGACCAGTGAGGTGTCTGCGAGGGGGCAGCCCTGTTTCTCTGCACAACAAGACTCCTCATTGCACAGAAAAGGAAATTTCGCTAAATATATTTATAATTCCCAGAAATACAGTCTAAGGAATGCAGCCTTCATCTCTTGAAAGACCTTAGTAAATGTCAATAATTTAAAAAGTACGCTCCAATGCCACATCAAGGACCATGCTTGCTAGAAACGGCTTATTTGCAATCTGAGGAAGAGTCAGAAAGAAAATGCAGGAATGTAGCTTTAAAGACATCTTACCAGTTGATTCTTCATAGGATTGATGCTAAAAAGTTCTAGCATTAATGGTGTTTATCACAATAGCACAATATGAAAGCATCAAGGTCACTTTCCAAATAGCATGTTGCTTTCCAGAAGTGTAAATATGACTGAGTGTCTAGAAACTGCCTAACAGTAGTGTTATCATAAATTCTGATGATAAATGACTTTCAGGCAGTCCTAAACATCCCACAATGGGCTCTAATAATACTGAGGGAAAATTTTATGATGAATACAAATCACCCCTAAAACCCATAATACATCAAGCTGAGCAATATCACAATGAGAGGGGAAAGAAAATGAAACTTTAAATAGGCATACGCTTTTATGTACTTTGATTCAATTTGTATTCGTTCTACCCACTCCCTCAATCCAACAGTAAATATTATTATGGAAAATAAGAAAATATCTTAAATCTCTCTTGGAAAACTTGATTTGGAAGAAATACCTAATATAACATCACTATTGTAAGATATTTACATTTTAATTTTTACTTATTAAGTCTGGTATAATGATAATGCTTTAAGACATGCTCCCTTCTGAAAGGATTTTCACATGTATTCTCCCTTAAACCTTATAATAATCCTAATGAATAGATATTCCCATTTTACAGACAAAGGGACCAAGACATTGAAATGACATTTGGCTAGCTCACAAAGTTAAAATATGATAAAACCAGGAGTAGGAATTTTGGTTCTTTGGAAATTGTACATTAGCCTTACTGACTACTCAAGATGCACATGAATTAATTTGGGGGGCTGCAGTTCTGGTTAACATTGCTGTGTAGAAAATGAACCCCAAACTGAGGCGGTGTTTTATTCTGCTCATGACTGTGCGTCAGGAACAGGGGAAGGGCTGGGCTGGGCAGCTCTCAGTGGAGATCCTTCAAGCACTGTGGTCTGGGCATCTGCTGGGGCTAAAGTCATCTGGGGGCTCCACTGGGTGAGGTGTCCCAGAGGGTCACTCTGGTGGCTGCACTGGGCATGGCTGTTGATTGGAAGTTCACTTGGGGTTCTCTCTCTGGATCCCCCAAAAAGATGCCTCTCCACCGTGGTATCTCAGTGTAGCAGGATTGCTCCCATGAAGTCCAACTTCCCTCAGAAAAAGCATCTCAAAGGAACAGGGCAGAAGGCACAACCTTTTGGAAATAACATGGCGTCTCTTCCAGTACATTCGTGTCTCTTCCAGTACACTCTCTACCATGTCAGGAGGATCAAATAACTTGCAGCCTTTTATTTTAAACCAGTGCAGTCGCCAAGGTCACTCTTCCCCTCTGATTTCTTTTGAGCCAAATATATCTTACCTATGTTTATGATAAATTTTCTATTAAAACTAAAAAAAAATTTTTTTTTAAAAACCAGTAAAACAATCCATCTCTTTGCTGGTTAAGATAAGTTTTAGGGGGTTCCATCAAGTAATTTTAAGATAAGAGACTTGCTTAATTTGCTTTTATGTTCCAAATAAAACAATTTTGATTAAGAAAATGCCATGCTGAAATCAGCCAAGCCCACATAGAGTAACAAGAAAAGAAAGTGCTAATTCCAAAAAGAAGAGAAAAAGGATCGCAAAGCTGGCTCTTGGTAACTCTTGTTGCCCAGTAAGTCAGCTCGTTGCTTTTCTGTGGTTTATAAAATCGTTAATTTTTAAGTTAACAACAGTTCAGTACCTTCTTCTAAAACTGAATAGAAACTAAGTAGCTCACCGAGCTGCAGGTAAAGCAGTCCGTTAACCGATGGTACTCCGCAGGGAATTTACACGCACGCCTGTCTCACCCTGCTCTGTAGCTGATACTCCGTCTTCCAACAGTGGTGTGCACACACAGCAAGCCACTCCAAGTATCAAACACTTCTCAGTTTCAGCCAAGCTTCTTAGAAATGATAGATGGGAAAAGCCAGTGCAATGAGGTTGAAGATATATAATTTGGTCCCATGCATCAGTGTACATTTGTGGTCCTTGTCAAAGTCTTTGAAATGGTTTCCCAGCTTTTGACACTTTCGATCCTCGCAACATCCTTGTGAGGTAGATAGGATGAGTGCTTCCATTCACATTTTCATGATAACTATGTAAGATTCGTAAAAGCCACACGATGTGTCCCCCAAACCCCTAACGGTTGGTGAAGGGAGCTCAAGACCAGCACTCTTTCCATCAAACTACTCCCAGACGAGGAGAAACCAGAGAATGCGAAAGGGAGATTTTGCTGGTTGGGTTATTTGGCTACTGTAGGTCTGAGCTGTTTCAAAAGCCCAGGTTATTTGGAGAACCAGAGGTGTTTCTGGACGGAAAGCATGTGGTGGTGTAAAAAAGGGGAAAGAAAACAAAATAAACATTAGTCCATGAACCGAAGAGCATTCAGCTAATTGGTGCTATACCTCAGCCTCTGCCATCAAGCCTTCTCCGTGTTGTGTATACAACCGGGCCACTCTCATTTTTCCATCTTTCCTCTAGAGTCCTCTGCATCTAATTAGTGACTTCTCTCAGTTCTTATGTTTGGAGGATTATTTTCTACATTGACACAGGCTTTGAGGAAGAAATGGAACAGTCTACAGGGTATGATTGTAAATATGTGAAAGTATGCAAGTGAACGATAATATATAAAAATAGATATTGTTGTGGTGGGTAGGGCCGTTGGGAGATAAGCTGTTGTTTTTAATGTTGTTTAACATACTGTATTTTCAATTAAAAAAAAAAAACCTAATTGGGGCGCCTGGGTGGGTCTGTGGGTTAAGCAAGTGACTCTTGATCTCGGCTTAGGTCTTGATGTCACAGTCGTGAGTTCAAGCCTCGCGTTGGGCTCTGCTCTGGGCATGGAGCCTACTTACAACAACAACAACAACAACAACAGAAAACCTGACTGATTCCTCAAAGTCAAGCGCTGAGGAAAATGATGACGCAGAGAAGCTGGGGAGCATGAAGGAATATATACTTGCACTGTTTTGTAAGTGACTCTGTGAATTTTGCTCTACTTTGTATTTTTGGTGGTCTTTTATAAGCAGGTGGTAGAAAAATGGATTATATGTGGCTCTAAAGTTGATTCTATTCGAGTGAGTGTGAAGTTTGAGTCCACACACCCCTGTGTGCTAAGAAATGTTATTTACTTGAAGACAAATTAAATGAGTCCGAGCCGCATTCTGCCAGCCTGGAGCTGAATCCCATTTCAGTCTCGATTGGGGTCCTTCTCTTCCAAGGTCCTCAGGGGCCTGGGGTGTATGGAGACTCACCCAGAGCTGAGCAGATGGGGAAATCCCTTGTCACTAATCCCCAGATGTCTCCAACGTGCTCGTGTTCCAGACCCACGTGATCCCCCAAGGGTCAGCTTTGTTGCTGTGGGGCCACCCAAGGCATTTGACAAGTCTGCAACCCCTGTGATTCAAGTCCAGTCTCTCCAGGCTCACCCTGTGGCTGTTTGCTTTCAGGACACATGCTCAGGGCTGGTTTCCCTCCCCTGGTACAGATCCCTCGAGGGGCTCGGGGTTCCTGACGTCAAAGGCCAGGAAGGAGGATGGGTTGCAGAGCAGTCAGGCTCTGTCTGCTGTACACCTGTTCCCTGACGCCAGGGGGCACAGAGGCCTGGCCACCTGCTGGGAAAAGCAGGTATGAGGCCTCCCGGAAAGCAAGATCTGACCATTTCTTCCCTGACACCCGTTTTTTGTTTTTTTTTTTTTTTCTTTTACAGCTTTAAGATGGAAATGATTTTTTTTTTTCCCTGAAAGGATTAAGCCTCGGTCTACCTCCCAGTTGTGAATTATTCTAGGCAGGTGAATGCCTTGCCTAAATACTGGAGTAGAGATACTCAGTTCAGAGATTTCCTCTTAGTCCAGACTGTCTTGCCCATATCTTCCCTGTAAGAGGGAGTCCTGCATGATTTCGGCGCTCCTCTGATCTTTACACTTGGGACTCTCATTAGTGTCCTGGCATCCTGGCATGTAGACAGTAGAGCTAAACATCTTCTTGAGTCAGTATTTTGGTCATAGTGGTAAGGATTTAATGTCAGAGCACGTATTGTATGATTTCGAAAGGAAGATTATAATGCCCTCAAAATAATTTTGTGTTTGGCTCCTCAGCTCATTTTCTTTAGGAATCACTGCAAAAGCGTACATCACATCGCACCACTTCCTTTTCTACCAGCTCCATCCTTGTCAATGGTCCCTAATTCTGTAAATGACACGCGGCTTAGCCTTAACCTGGAGTCTCTGCTTAGTCTTTCTTCACTGACCACAACTAAACTCTACTTCTTGGACACCTGGGTGTCTCAGTGGGTTCAGCGTCTGCCTTCGGCTCAGGTCATGATCCCAGAGTCCTGGGATTGAGTCCTGAGTGAGGATCCCTAAGGAGTGAAGGTTAGTGGAGACCACTTCCCCCCTTGTCCGGGACAGTGTCATGGTTTCCCTCCTCCCCCGCAGTCTCATTTCCTTCCAGCACATCTTCCTCAGTGAAGGCGCATCTGGCTTACTAACATGCATATTTCGATCGGGTCATTTCCTTACCCAACACATTTAGGCATCTTGCTGCCCATTCAGTCAAGTCTTCCCTGCGTTAAGTGACTTACAATGCCCTCAGGATGTCCCAGTTACTCCCCTACCACTTACCACCCTCTCTTGCAAGTCCTTGTTTGCCTGCAGTTTCCTCCCCAGCAGGCTCTGGAGCCATGGCCTCGTCATCGCCCACAGCATCTGCAGCATGAAGCACAGTGAACAGCTGGTGCTTAATATTTACGGCACAGAATGAATGAAGGCATGAACTCTAAAGTCCATTTCTAAATGTCACATTTTTAGGCATTAAGGTGACATAAAATTAGTACTGTATAAGTAGAATAGAGTAGTTCAACAACCAAAACTGGAATTTTGGGGTTTGTTTTGTTTTGTTTCAAGATTTTATTTATTTATTTGAGAGAGAGAGAGCATAAATAGGGGGAGCGGAGGAGGGAGAGAGAGAAGCAGGCTCCCCGCTGAGCAGGGAGCCTGGCACAGGGCTCCATCCATCCCAGGACCCTGAGATGGTGACCTGAGCCAAAGGCAAACACTTGACCAACTGAGCCACCCAGGCGCCCCAAAACTGGAATTTTGGTGAGTTATGATAGCAGCTTGGCATGAATTACGAGCTGTTTGACAGGAGTTGCGAGTGCAGACTCTTGAACCAGATCAGCTGCTTTGAAATCTTACTGCTGCTACTTAGCTTGGAAAAGTTATTTAACCTCTATAGACCAGTTTCCTCCTCCTGAAAATGGGGGTAATAAAACCCTACTTCCTAAGGTTATTGTGATAACTAAAGGATCTAACATTTTAAAAACATGTAGAATGGTCCCATGTACATAGTAAGCACTATGTGAGTGTTAACTATTCTTATTGTTCACATTAGATAGCTTTCAATATTGGAAGGTAGTGAAGCAGACGCATAAGTGTTGAAATCCCCGTATAGCGTGTGTTCACATGTGATATTTTCAGTTTCTAAATGTGTACTTTGTTCCACTAAGCTTGGAAGAATAAATGGAAAGAAATAGCAGGTTTTATTTATAAGATTTTATTTATTTATTTATTTATTTGAGAGAGAGAGAGAGAGAGAGAACGAGCAGAGTGAGGGGCACGGGGAGAAGCAGGTTCCCTGCTGAACAGGGAGCCCGATGCGGGGCTCGATCCTGCGACTCCGGGATCATGACCTGATCAGAAGACCTGAGCTGAAGACAGATGCTTCACCGACTGAGCCACCCAGGCGCCCCAAGAAATAGCAGTTTTAAAAGCAACTCCGGACTCACGCATGACTTTGGGTGACTCAAGAGAGTAGCGTTATTTGTAATGTCTTCATCACTGTTGTGCGAGAATGTAGCCACGGAGCTAGTGATACAATTATGTCACCTGCCTACGTGTAAGTTGACGTGAAATAATAAGACAGCAAGCAGATAGCTATTAACTTCTTGCCAAGTGAGGTAAGTATTTGATAATGAATGGCGGGAATGTATTTTAGAAAAAAAAATTTTTTTTTTCCTGAGGATATCCAGTCTCTCAGGCAACAATCAGCCTACAAGATAATTCCTCCTCAGACAAAGCCATATCTAAAACCCCCTCACATCCCAGGAGCAATAGTGTCCCAGAGGTCCTTGTTAGAAAGGCAATCACAGCAAATGCTGTGGAAAAGGGAATCAGATCCTGTGTTTTAACATTAGAAGAAAAAAAAAAAAGGGAAAACAAGGACTTTGTCCTGAATGAATACAGCAAAGGCAAAGAATATCACTTTTTTTTTTCAGTTGAAATAAAAAAACATTTAATGGAACTAATGAACCAACACTAATGGCATTTTGAAGTCCTACTTGTTAAGGTTATGGTGTTGTGTCATGAATATACAAATGAAAAAAAGGCTACCCAATATACAAGCACAGCGGGCGTCTGTATGGTCTCGTTGACCAAGTTTTACAGGTGGATCTTGAGTTACAGACTAAAAACAGGACCCACGTCTTAACAGCATTGACTCTTCAATCCCCTTCAGTTCTCCAGGGGGATCTAGTGTGGTATTTTTCATTTCATTTTTATCCCAACTACAAAATTTACAATGAGAATAAAGGAGAAAAAAATGCATGAAACAAGACATTGGGGAACAGTTTCTTATTTCCTGAGCAGTGTCTCTTACACTGGGCGGCCCCCAGCAGGCACCGAGGAGAGTTGACATTTTCCTCCTGGTGCGCCTCGTACCTCTTTGCTTATTACTGTAGTAGTCGCACTAGTCTAGACCCCTTATCATCTGACCGAATTTTTGCAAATGCTCCTATCTTTTTCCTATTTCACTCTATACAGTACTCTGCTCACAGACTCCCCTTCACAGGGCACGTCTCCACTGAAACTCTTCGGTAGTTTTCCATTGGGTTAGAGCGACTTCTTCAACTGATTGGATCTCATCCCAACACCTCAGGTTCACGTTCAAGATCTTACATCATTTGGCCCTTCAATATACAATTTCGCATTGTCCTCAAATTATGGCCTCCATCTGATCAAGTGGGTTTCCTTCCAGCCCTCTGCTGATGTGCCAATGAAAGCCCCATCGCTGGGCCTCTGCTTGAGGCTTCCCAACTGTTGTGTGAAGATTATTTGGAAAATTCTAGCCCATGTGAACTCTTCTTTTTCTGAATTCCTACAACATTTTTGGTGACAGATTATGTGCATGTTTCTTCAGGCTCATTCACATAAACTATTCTCTATATTATGAAATAGGAGTAAGTTCCACAGCCCATGCCGACCTTTCAGAACAGACCATCCAAGCAGATCAGAGCAGCGACTGGAGAACAAAGGAGAAGCGAAGCGAAAGCACCCCTCACGTCCACCTGCGTGTGCTTAACCACATCTCTGCAGGGTAGCTCTCATGGGTGTCCTTCGGGGGTAATTTTGTCTCTCAGAGGTCTTCCGCTGCCACTCCTTCCTTCCCTTTCCCATTTTTCAACCATCATCCATGCTTATCATGGTATTTTCCTTTGATAAGAGTCAAAATACTTCAGTGATAAAAATCAAGCTTTATGTGTGTTATGGTCTATGTTCTCCAACTTGGGAATACCTGGAGAGTTTTTGATAACAGAATTTTTTATGTTTATCTGTTTATCTCCGAATGACATGGCAGGCTTTTTTTTTTTTTTTTTAAATCTGAGATTGATTGATGGAGAGAATCAGACAGAGCACACGGAATAATCTCTCAGGGTTGCGGGGGAAATAGGAAAGTAAGGGTGACCTCTAGATGACAAAGAAGAAAATAAATAGTTTTAGTATAACTTACCTTGTAGCTGTTGCTTCAGTATTAATTAAGGAAAGGAATTCTGAAATACAAAGTTATATATGTAAGAGACGGAACTGTAGAGTTACAAATGACTAGAACGATAATAATTGTGAACTCTGGAGAATGTGATTTCCCTTCCAGATACAAATATATCAGAATACCATAGAGAAGACAGGGGAAACAGTTGTCATTTGACAAAGAATATTAGTGGCACAGAGAAAGGACCTATGCCACTAGAGAGGCCGATGGTCTGTTTGGTCAGTAGATTAAATAATTAAATCCAAACCTTCTGATGGTATTTCAAGACAACATTTAGCAAATGGAATCAAAAGGTGTTTTTTTTTTTTTTTAAGATTTTATTTATTTATTTGAGAGAGAGGTAGCAAGAGAGAGCAAGAGCAGGGAGGAGAGGGAGAAGCAAGTTCCCCGCAAGCGGGTCCCGGAACTTGATCCCAGGACCCTGAGATATGACCTGAGCTGAAGGCAGACGCTTAACTGACTGAGCCACCCATGTGGCCCACAACCAAAAGTTTTCACCCCTGTATGGCAAGAGTAGCCAGAGAATCCATGTGCTTGCTATCTTATTTAAGGAGAGATGAGGTTCACCCTAAACAAGATAAAATGTAGCTCCCTATAAAATCAATTAAATATCAGGAAATCATTTTTGGATTAAAGATTCTGAAAAGCCAACTTTAAAGAAAAGGTAGGATTTAGATTTAGAAGTTCAGCTAAGAGTAATGAGAATAGTTTATGGAGTATTTAAGGAGAATCAGAAGGATTCAAGTGTTTATCAGTGAGTTGAACTGCAGGAGGAAACAGAAAAGCCAAGTCACGTTATGTGAATTCTTCAAAACAAACATTAGAAACCCTAATAAAAATACACTGACGGCTGAATAGAATGCATATAATTTGAAAGTTGGGTGTTTGGAAGATGAAATGGGATGCAGGGCATGCGGGTGACAAATCTATTAGAAAGACCCAAAAAGATGGGAGGAGGAGCAACACTGCAGAAGCCATTGTGGTCCTGAAGCCTTACTGTGTCAACTATGTACTTCGTACTGCCCATCTAATACCGTAAAAGTCAGCCGTGGAACGTATTACAGAAATCTGACAAGGATAAGTTATGCTAATCTAAAAGCACGAGTAACGAGAGGGAGCACCGCAAACTTACAAACAGCAATTATCTGTAATAAAAGACTTTATCCTTACTATATTGGTGAAATCTCTTTGGGTCAGAATAATTTAGGGCAAGACAATGGCGGTAGACTTGAACCTGGGCATTGAATAGAAATCCTTGCTGGAAGCATCTGCAGATGAAGCCACAGTATAATAGGAATCAATGTCTTCTTGGAGAGCGCATACTTCAGAAAAATCTATCACTTGGCTACTCAGTGTGAGGAAACAAATGATGGTAAAATACAAGTATTGTAAAGCAGGATCAATAATCAGCAGGAAATCCATATGCTATTTGAAAACACCCTAAAGGAAACCCAGGAAAAGCGTGGTTGGAGCAAAAAGAAAGACTGTGCGCTTCCTTGCCGCTCCCACCTCCCACTCCCATCTTCCTTCTTCCTCCCTCTGCTTTGCTGTGTCTCATTTTTCTCCCACCAATCACCAGCCCTTCCCCCACCTTCTACATGCAGAAACTCACAGACAGCACAGACATCTGGCAAATAATAGGCTAGTATTGTCAAAAATACAGCTTTTCAAAAGATGATAATTTTTTTTCTAAATGAGAACCCTACACCCATATATTGTGGCAGGTTAGTGGCAAACTAGAAATCCAGAAGGCTAAAAATAATTTGAGGTATATTAATATTAATATTATCCCAAGCTCTCAGGTGGAATATCTTAGAGTTCTTTTTTATTCTTTTCTCCTCCGGTCCCTCCAACTCCTTTTTCATCCTAATTGCCCCAGATTGAGATGATAAGAACCCCAACTTCTGGAGCACTCCCTGCAAACCATAATGGATATATTTTTTCGAATCCTGCAAACATCGAGTAAGGTAGACAGCATAGCCCTCATTACTAAGGTTGAATGACTGCCAGGGACCCACTCAAGACCATGTAGCTAGCAAGTGCTAGGAGTCATCTACCCCATTTTCTCCCCTAAGATGGCCTCATCCACCCTTGCATACTCTTATTTCCAGAGCTTCAAGACTTTTAGACTCATCTCCTTTCAACCTAACTTTCACAGGTACTTTCAAGATAATTTTCCCAGGCAAACCTTTTGTATCACAAACCTGTTGTGAAATCTGTTTTATCTCTATTTTCTGAATAATACTATAGTGGATGAGAAGAGGGTCCAAAGGAAGGCAATTAAAGAAATCAAGAGAAAGGAGGGACAACAGTGTAATAACAACAGACTAACTGAACTAGGACTATGGGACGCCAAAGCCAAGACGAGATATGCCAGCCGCCAACAATATCAGAAGGCCAAGGGAGTGAACTCAGATGAAGACAGCAAGTTGGAAAAATCCATGAAGCTGAAAGAAGTGTTGAGCGGGAGAACTCTGAAAGGTCTAACAGGAAGAGCAGTTTAACAGCATAAATAATAGACTTCTGGAAAAGTCTATTACTCTGTGAGGTGCTAAGTTCAAAACACATAAATGATCGGAGATGGCTTTGGATAAATTTACAGACAGTAGCCTGTAAAGGACCATTAAAGGAAGCTTCTGGTATTGGAATACACTTTCATTCTTTTGAGGTCAATATCACTATTGACAGTTATCCTTCCTTTCTTGAAAGAATACTCTGTGGCAATGGTTAGAGACAGACTCATAGATGGGATGGTTAAGCATCTTGCTCCAGAGGGTAAGGCCATGTAGCTTGGTTTCATTCTAACTCTGCCACTCACTAACTCGGTCCACTCACATGTTTTTCCTAAGCTTGAAGGTCAATCTTTGCAAAATGGGGGAAATGATACTTCCTACCCCAGAGCACGATTGTGAAAATGAAAAAAGATATCCATACATTTGACACCACGCCTAGAACACGGTAAGTCTGAATAATGGTTAGAAATCTGTGCCTCTTCTCTATAATTTTGAAGTAAGAAAACAAGAGAGCAGGAAAGGAAGAAGGAAGGGAGGGAGGAACAAGCAATATGGAGGGAAAATAAGGGACTTTTAAAATAGAAACAAGCCAGGGTATTTCAAAGGAGAACTCTGTAGCCACGTCAAACACGCCGAACGTCAAAATTGCTCAGTTAACATGAACAGCACATGTGAAAAATTAAATTAGTAGCAATGAGTGAAACAGATAGTAACCAAATAATCCGACAAGTTAACGAATCATTAGGTAACCATTGGCAAGGAAGGAAAGACAACAAGTGCAAAATTATGTGCAGATGGAACTTTTTCCCCAAGATGTTCCCCAGGTGGCTGTGGGCAGCCTCACAGCCCACAGCGCCGTGAGCTCAGGTTCACAGGGCTCGGCTGCGAGGCTGGGTCCAGGAGGGAGAGAGAAAGACGGCCGGCAATTAAACCTAGAGGACATTCAAGGAGGGACACACGGCTGGGCTTGCGTGGCAGGACTTCCCGGCTCATAAAGGTTTGATGGACTCATAGTGTAAATAATTTACTTGAAACCTAACTGTAGAAAGAAGAGTGAAAATAACGATAATAAATAAGAGAAAAGCAGATACTATGAAGTCCGTTAAACCTCAGGCCTGACCTCTGACCAGCTCTCCAAAAGCACCCAGAGAGTTAATTTAGCAAATTTCAATGGAAACTTTAACTGCTTCATGGTCAATAAGGCTGTGAAGTTGTTCCCCGTGGCAGCTCTGAAAGACAACTGTGGAAAACCAGTAAAGCTTGAGACATTTATTTCCAGCCGTTTCCTTTGCCTGCCTGAAATTCCCCTTCATGTCATCAATCTCTTGATATACTCTTAAAAAATCATTATCCTCTTCTTCTGACCTGGAGGGATTCTCTCCTCTTTCTCACTCGGAGCAGCAGCCGCTCTTTGGTGTTAAATCGGAGAACTTGATAACAGCTCAGAACTCCAATCTGAATGAAGGAAGAAAAATACTTCTTCCCCCCAACGCCCATCTTAAATTCCACACAGTGAAGTGTTCAAATGCTATCTCGTGAACTGTTTAATCAGCGACGTGAGAGGGCTGGTGCACGGAGCCCAGAAGCTGGAAACACGGATTTCTGACATCAGCTCCCTTAGTGTCATTAGTCATCTGAGACTCTTGGCCTTTTATTTATTTATTTATCTATTTTAAGGAAGGAACGAAAGCGCACGCTCAGATGTGAGAGGGTTAGCTGAAAAAACGACAGGTTATCTTTAAAAGCGTTCGACATTTTTCATAGGAAAATATGTCGTAAACAGAAAACTTTACTTTTATAAAACCGTGAAGCTTTGCTTTATGATCTCGTTTTTATTAGGAAGTTTTGTCACTTACAGGGAGTTATTATATAATTTGTGTCAATAAGTTTAAAACTCTTTGGGCCCGTGAGGCCAGAGTATCCCACCCACTGAAATTCAAAATCCAGCAAAGTGCTATTGATGTGGGAAACAAAGGCAGAAGAAAAATTATTAAATTTCCTTACTACCTAGAGCCCACTGGCAAGTCCTTGAAACAGGCAGAGTAACATTCCTCTCGGGACTCAACTGCCTCGAGGTTAATACTTTGCTAAGGGCAAAAGGCAATCCTAGCCCAACACCATCCCCCCCAACCCAATCCTGCAAGCCTATTTTAACAAATAAAAATTCATTCGGAAACTTCCTTTATCTCTAAACCCCCCAAGATATGTGTTGGTGATCATCCCCCAAGCATATGACCCTCCGATATACATCTGAGGGTCTCATGACTCAGGTTTTATTAGACAGTAATAAATGACCTTTTCCCAACAATAGCTAGCCCCCTCAAGGTCCTGGAAACCTTGCTTCCAAATTCCTTAGAGACTTACATTACCTCAACCCCGTCCCAACTTGAAAGTATATAATGGTCCACTCCTCACAATCCCAGTGCAGCTCTTTCTGCCCATGGGTCCTGTCCCCATGCTTTAATAAAATCACCTTTTTGCACCAAAGATGTCTCAAGAATTCTTTCTTGGCCATTGGCTTCGAACCCTAACGTCTTTCCTACATCACTATGAATAAGAAGGAATTTAATACATTGTAATGATTTTATTTATTAGCAAATAAAAAATACTGTGGATTTTTTTCCCCAAGAACAAGATCACATAGTAATCAATTGTTTTAAAAACCCAGGGAAAGAATAGAATAACCCTCAATAAACCAAATGGCTTTAAGATAAAGTATTGTGATGAACTAAGAAGACATTTATCCATTGTTGGATATGATTTTAAATCATGCTAGTACTTCTCTGATTGGGTACGGTACAGAGAGCAGTATGTAATTTTCTTTTACTCTGACAGACTAACCTCTTGAATGTCACCTCCATTATGTGAATAACGACAAGAGAAAGAGTTACATCAATACCTGTACCAAGATAGTCCCTTGATTCTTTTTAAAGAAAAAAAAATTGAGATAAGCCTTTTATTTGGATAGTTGTCTTTTAACAAAAATCAATAAATACAGTAAAAAAATTAGTTACCATTTAATTACACTGCTAGATGATAGCTTATTAATATTTTGTTTCCATCACTTTCGTCTACAGTCTGAATAGTTTTCTCACAGAATACAAGATTTCAATGAGTGAGACGAGTGAGTGATAGGGATGTGTTCTTAGCACAACAAAGAACTTGGGAAGAGGGAGAAGAATGAAACAAGGAAGAAGGGACCTGGGTTTGAAAGCAGGTTCAAAGACCAGCCTCAAATTTCTCAACCTTGCTGATCGCAGCAATCTCTAGGAGGCTTTTATTGTTTATCTATGTATTTATTTTTTTAAGATTTTATTTATTTATTTGAGAGGAGTGAGCAAGAGAGAGAGAGAGCACGAGCAAAGGGGGAGGGAGAAGCAGACTCCTTGCTGAGCAGGAAGCCAGATGTGGGGCTCAATGTGGGGTTGGATCCCAAGCCCCTGAGATCATGACCTGAGCCTAAGGCAGATGCTTAACCAATAAGCCACCCAGGAGCCCCTCTAGAAGGCTTTTAAAGGATAATGATGATGCCGTCACCCTAGTCTCAAAGGTTCTGACTTCATTGGTCGGGCTTGGGGTGCAAGCACAGGTATTTATAAAAAGCTCTCCACATTCTTTTAATATGTAACCAGGGCTGGGAGTGGCCTGAAACAGGCCAATACTTCACGAGCTGTGCCTGGGCCCTGGGGGCTCTTGAGACATTTTCACACAGTCCATGAAGTCATAACACTTGTCATAATAATACTAAGGCATCGTTCGCCTTTTTCACTGTGTTGACATTCGCAGGGGCGGTATAAAAGCAATGACGGGTAAAAGAGCGAGCGTGCTGGCATGAATCAAGACAGTGGCACTGAACCATAGTAATCGTCGTATTTTTTACCATCCGACATTGTGCTTAAAAAAATACCAGTTTCTCTTAAGAATGACCTTGATGAAGCAGAAAATAGTATTAATTTCATGAAATGTCAAGCCTTGACTATATCTCTTTTTAATATTCAGTGTGACAAAATGGGAATTACATATAAAGTCTGTCCACTGTATCCTAAAGGACGATGTTGTCTGGAGGAAAAACACTAGTGTGATTGAGGTGTGAGATAAAATTAGCCAATGTTTTTGTAAAACACGAGTTTTATTTGAAAGAGTGACGAACAGGCAAACTATGGTTATAATGAGGATTTGGGTATTTGGTAGGCATTTCATTGGAAACGAATGAAGTAAGCCCGATGCTTTAAAGGAAAACAACTGTCAGTCTGTATTATCCATGATGAAGTTTGGGTTTTCATGTGCATATTAAATTTTGCAATACTTACATCCACAACCGTGAGATTTAACAGCTTCCCACTACTGAAAGACTCCTGTTACGAGATCAGTATTTACAATAATAAATGTATTTCTTGATATTGTATAATGAAATCACCAACATTTGTAAGAGCTGCATAAATCAGTTACACAGTATTTTCCAAATGACCAGTGCATGATGTTACAATCTTAAGAGAGGATAAGACTCATGCTTGCACAGGAGAAACCAATGGACTTCAATGTAACAGAGTGAAAGAAGTTCATTGCTAGGATGTTACATACAATATCATGAACTATCAAAAGAAGTTCAATTAAAAAGAAAAAAAGAAGTTCAGTTTCTACATTGCTTATAGCCTTAAAGAAATGACCACTTGTCAAGATTTGGGGTAATATCATAGAAGACAATCCTACATTTTCAGAAAAGGCAATTAAAATACTCTTCCCTTTTCTAACTGCATAGCTGTGTGAGGGCCAAATTTTCTCTTAGGACTTCAATTAAAAGAACATACTGTAACCTTGTATGGAGAAACAAAAATGAGAATCCAGCCCTCTTCCTTTAAGCCAGGCATTAAAGAGATTTGCATAAATGCAAAGCAATATCCCTCATCTCACTGACTTTGCTTGGAAAAATAGTTATTTTTCACAAAAATATTTCATGTTGACACATACTGAGTTTGCTATTTTTAAATTAAGAAATAGATTTTTTAAACAGCTCCATCCTAGTTTTTAAGATGGTAAAGATCAGTAGATGGTAAGACACATCACCATAGTGGTTCTCAGTCATTTTTAAGAGCGTGTAGAGGTTCCAAGAACAAAACATTTGAGAACTGCTGCCCCAAATCAGGGGTCTGGGTAGCAGCCTGATCAGATGAATCCTGTCGGGCAGCTATGAGGGAGCAGAGATGGAATTTGATACTAAAGCCCAAGGGGAGCCAGGAAAGTTTTGAGGAAACATGTGACATGGCTGAGGGGAACAGACACAGAGAGAGATGCTGTCACGTGGAGAAAATGATGGGGTGCAGGCATGAGAAGACTGAGGCCTGACATAGAGATTTGATTCTGGTCTGCAAAAAGGAAGATGCAAATATTTTGACAGCCCTAGAGGCAATTACTCTGATTTTTTTTTTTAAAAGATTTTATTTATTTATTTGACAGAGATAGAGACAGCCAGCGAGAGAGGGAACAAAAGTAGGGGGAGTGGGAGAGGAAGAAGCAGGCTCATAGCAGAAGAGCCTGATGTGGGGCTCGATCCCATAACACCGGGATCACGCCCTGAGCCAAAGGCAGACGCTTAACCGCTGTGCCACCCAGGCGCCCCAATTACTCTGATTTTTAAGGCAGGGAGTGAGCACTTACTCGAGGAGGTTGTCTTTGGGGGACTGCTAAGAACACATATGCCCCAGGGTGTCCAAGGGATGGAGAGGAAGCTAGGCCTTGAGGAGGAGCATTAGAAATGAAACTCTGGGGTGCCTGGCTGGCTCAGTTGGTTAAAGGTCTGCCTTCGGTTCAGGTCATGATTCCAGCGTCCTGGAATCAAGCCCTGCTTCGGGCTCCCTGCTCAGCAGAGGGTCTGCTTCTCCCTCCCCCTCTGCTTTCTCTCTCTCAAGTAAATAAATAAAATCTTAACAAAATACTTACAAAAAAAAGAATTAAACTCTGCTTTGTTCTGGTAAGGTTGTTTCTTTCTTTCTTTCTTTCTTTCTTTCTTTCTTTCTTTCTTTCTTTCTTTCTTTCTTTCTTTAAAGATTTTATTTATTTATTTGACAGAGATAGAGACAGCCAGCGAGAGAGGGAACACAAGCAGGGGGAGTGGGAGAGGAAGAAGCAGGCTCATAGCGGAGGAGCCCGATGTGGGGCTCGATACCAGAACGCTGGGATCACGCCCTGAGCCGAAGGTAGATGCTTAACCGCTGTGCCACCCAGGCGCCCCTGGTAAGGTTGTTTCTTGCCCCTAAATTCTTTGTGATAACTTAGCTGACGAACCCATATTTAGTATTTTACACACTGTATGAGGATCTCTGAATACATCCATTTAGTTCTGTTGATCATCTCGGTCACGAATGTGTCATATAACGTACATTTCCAGGTTTGATGTTGGGAAGATTGAGAGAGAGTGAGAGCAAGAGCGAGCGAGCGAGCGAGAGAAATCCACCAGGGATCTCTCAAGTGGAGTGAGAGACCAGAAAGGAAGGGCTCTCTCCTCTTGGAGGGTCTGAGAGCACCAAACCCCGCTCAGGGAAGGGCACAGGATTAAGCTTATGAGCTAAAGGTTGTAGAGAACGAGGCAGTTTCAATTTCTGGGGTAGGACCCGGTTTTCAGAAAGTAGAGGTGGTTACTTTATTCTGCGATACTTGAGGAGGCTGGATGGAACGCATTTACGAGGGGTGACTGGCACGCTGCTCTTGCTTAGCCGTGCTCCCTATGAAGAGCTACTTGAAAATCAAATTGCCACGTTACATTTGCATTATATGTTATGCCTGGAGTGTTGTCCTTTGAAATAGATTGGTCAGGGTAAGCTAGTCACAGAAGAGCAATAAGTGACCAGCTTGATATTGCTGCTGAAGTTTTGCTTTCGTGGAGAGAATGCCAAAGTCAGTGATCACAGGCTACTCGTGAAATATCAGAGAGCGTGTTCGGACCAAGCAGAGTATGAAGAAAAACCCCACAAAACCCCAAAATCTCTTTCCTGGACAAAATACTTCTTCATTCAGACTTAGTACTCACGTGGTCCAGGTACTGCCGCAGAGTTCCCCTCTAGTCTCAGAACTAAGGCAACACTTCCCGACTGCTCATTTTTAACCTTGCTTCTGACCTCTTTGTGTTCATCAGATTCACACCCAGGAGGCTTGTGCAACGGTGGTGTGTCCCCCGAGGTACACAGGCTGACATTTGTGAGCGCGAGGGAAGGGACATGCACTCCATTTCCTGAGGGATGGATAAAAAATTCGGTTTTCAAGAAATTTACTGAATGACATGGATTTCTTAATATTGAGTTCATGCTGTGATCCCATGTGGGGGAAAATAATTTCAAATCGGCCTCAGATAGATGCACCCAGAAATCATTTTGGAAGTATATCAAGACCAACGAGGTCAATACTAGTGCATCACCTACTTTTCTGAGAAAGTCAATTGCTGAGGTAATATCATGGACCCAGAAAACTACTAGCACTTTCACTTTGTGATATAGTGTGACGTTTAATTATTTAATTTGCCAGTGGTTTCAAATATCTGAATTAATAGCATTTATAATGGAATAATAAAACTGTATGAAATGATCAAAATAAAAGTTTCTTTTCCAACTTATTGATCGTAAGAGTTTCTTTGATTATCAGTTAAAATTCCTCTGCACAGTTGAAGAGTGCTGTTAATTCATTGGCACCGACGAGGAAGTTCTCTGGAGGAGACATAAACAAGATCTCACCTATTGATCTAAATAAGATCAATGCAGGTGGGTGGTCTGATGGGGCAAAGGAAGCTTATGGACGTTCTCTTTTAATTCCCTCAGTTTCTTGAGTGACCTTGGGTAGAAGGTAATTAGATGAGAGTATGGGTGTAGAAGGAGGTTGGTAATTGTTGTCTGAGGAGAGGAGATATGAAATAATGTCAAAGAGAGTCACAAGAGAAAGGATCGTGGCTGCTGGGAAACATTCAGAGTTGATATTAGTCAATGTAGATTTTAAGTGAGTCCCACAGTTGTGATTGAAATTCCATCACAGGAGGATTCAGAGATGCTGACATACGAGTGAGCCTGATGTAACCAGGGTTACGGGTTAGCCAAGCATCCAGATGGATTATTAGGGTTGACCATGAACTTCAATTGGCAAAGAAGAGCAGTATGGGAACAGATGGTGGGTGAGAGTGTTGAGGTAGTAGGTTCATTTAATTTTAGATCTTGCTTGGCTAGACGCATTGTTGGAATCGAGGAAAGAAAGGGACTCATCTTGACAGACAGGGAGTCTGGAATTTTTCTCAATGTGCCTTTGGTCTTTGCTGTCTTGGGATAGACTTGGATAAAGACTAGATATGTATTATGTAAATTAAATCCTTCTTTTTCTTTGTTTTGATTATTTATGATAATTAGAAATATCTTCCCATGGCAAGTTTATTAAAATGATTGGGCATATTTTAAAATCTAGTTTGATACCTTTATTTCTCAATATTGAAAATATTTGCTCCATCTGGAATTTGATTTGGCATGGGGTGTAAAAAAAGGGGTTCAGAGTTTTTCATCCAAGTGGATAATTCCTCTCTTAATTATCCTTTTTTTCCATTCAAGGACATCCTGACTGCTTTTACAAGAGAATAAAATGGCATATATTTTGAGAAAAGGAGGAAAGTGCCTGGACCTTTTATTATGTGGTCAAAAGCAGCCGAAGTTAATGTAGCAAATTTTATTACTGAGTGCTTATGAATAAAACTGTAAAATGCAACTGAAGAAAAAAATGTAAATCTGATCAAACCGAGAGACATAACAAATACCAAGTTCTTGGGAAATCTCCAAATTATAAAAGTGTTAACTATTTCTAAATTAACCTCGGATGTCAATGTGACACAATCGAAACTCTAAAGGCTTTTTGAAGAAAAAATCTTAATAAAATAATTCTATAATTTATCTGGAAGAACCAAAATGTAATAGCTTTAAGAGATTTAGACTTTTCAATAGGAAATATTTAATACACTCTCTATAAAAACAAGATATTTTTTAGAACTAAGAAACTGAATCTAAAGTTTCATTGGGAGAATAAACATGTGTCAATGTTGAAATAATTAACATTTTTAATATTAAAGCATGAGTAAACACTGACATCAGAGGAATAGAACAAAAACTCTAGAAGTATGCCAAAATACATAGAAATGTATTATGCAGTAACAGTGGCATTTCACTTAGGGAAAAGAAGAATAATAAGTAAATGATAACTGTTAAAGATCATCATACCAACTGAGCTACATATGAATAGATTCCAAACTGATAAACTATGGATATAAGTAATAAAATAATATTGTTGTAAATAATCAAAAAGGTCAAAGCTTTTCTAAATATGACATAAAAACAAAGGTCATATAATTAAAAAGTGTTACATTTAAATATATTAAAATTAAAGTGCTTGCTTGTGCAAAAGCATTATATACAATGACAAGACACTTAAAAAATCGGAGTTTTTTCCAAACCTATAATAACACCAAGAAGTAATTAAGCTGACATAAAGAGTGCCCTTAAATCAAAAGTAAATGTAAAAAAAAAAGGTAGACATGGATATTAAAAAGATCACCTAAAATAAAATATAAATTTTAAAAATGAAAATATGCCAAGCACTACAGATCATATGAGAAATGCAAATTGAAATTCAACTTATCTTCTATCAGACTGGTAAAGATCAAACTGTGTGAAAACTTAGTACTTTTGTGACAATGCAAGAAAAGTTGTCATTTTATTTTTGCTGGTAGAAGGGTAAACTGGCATATATTTTAAAGAAGGCTATATTGCAATATCTATTTAAGACTATACATACCTTAGCTCTAACAATTCTACTTAAAGAAATTTATCTTACATTTATTATCACTTATGCTGACATAAAAGGTGATTAACTGCAGCCTTCATCTGTATTAATAAGTGCACTATACAAATATCTACCATAGAATATTACATAGTTGCATAAAAATTAAGGAGCAGAATAATATATGTACATTTGCCTATATATTTACAACATACCTTTAAAGGATATATACACAAGACATACACACATGTCCCCAGTACATATTAATTGTCTCTGGAAGAGGGAATGGTTTTCTGGAAGTCAGTGAGTGAAGTCTTCTAACTTTACATTCTTTCGTATTTTGGAATTTTGAACCACATGAATATATTACTTATTTATTTTCAAAGATTCATTTATTAACTTGAGAGGGAGAGAGAGCATGCGTGACTCTGGGGGGCAGATGGAGAGAATCTCAAGCAGACTCCCCACAGAGCACAGAGCCTGACGTGGGGCTTGATCCCATGACCCATGAGATCATGACCTGAGCTGAAATCAAGGGTGGGATGCTTAACTGACTGAGCCACCCAGGCACCCCCTATTTTTAAAAATATGTAATATATTTGGGGCATTAGTTGACAAAATTTTTAAACTTTTCTCAACATCTAAACATTTCTAAATGGGATTGCAGATTATTATCAACAGCGTGCTATAGTTTATTTGGCAGTGTCTTTCATGTTTCATCTACCTTAAATGTCTCAAATCTCATTTCATATTTCCCATATATTGTGTGGCATAATGTACGTCTGTGCTGCATTTTGAGTGATTTCTTTTGATGGGTCGTCCAGTTTATCATCCTCCCTTCAACCCTATCTGTCATGCTGTTGAGTTTATACATTACATTTTACATTTTATTTGTTACACTTTCACTTCTACAAATTTGTCCCTTGGTCAGCCTTTGAATCCAATTATCCAGGTTAAAAAAAAAATCTCAAAAATTCCTCAGGCTTTTGGGATCTGCTTAATCCCTCTGCCTTCTCTGCTCATTCTGAGTTTGGTCATTGAAATCTCCCTGGGTTTTTGTAAACTCAGCAAAGCATTTAAAAAGACATTTCTTAAAATTATCCAGCATTTCTAGGTGCTTATAGAGGTGTATTCAGCATTCTCAGGCTGTTTCAAGCATCTAATCTGCAAGCTGCTGGCAATGAAATAGGCAGGGGATCTCAATGACTTAGGGGGAGAAGGTGATGACACCTACACGGGAGACATGACATGATAGCAACAAGGAAGACCAGGGCCAAACGGCTGCAAAGGAACTGGAAGTATTCCAGGAGGAAAGAGGAGAAATACTTTAGTTGTGGCGACAGAGAGCAAGGAGATCGAATTCTTTACACTGAGCTAGTTGTGATGCCAAGGAGAAAATAAAGGTCTTCATTTAAAAGGACTGCAAAAAACAGTGTTTCACGTTTCATCAAAGTTGCAGCTAAGACCAAAGGTAAACGACATGTTTAGAGCAGAAGCTGAAGACAGAGCGGGTTTTGTTGGTTCAGGCTGAGAGAGTCCATAGGTTCAAAGTGGGGGGGGTGGCGGCAAGAGAGACAAATGTTGGAGGCAGCTTAGGAAATGAGCGGGGGGGTAGAGGAAAATCTCCAGGTAAGAGGGTGTGTGACATACTCTCTTAGAGAGAACCCCTCTGCTTCAGGGGTATCACAGCGATGATACATTTCAGAATGAAAACTGTAAGGTCTCACCAAGCCCCACACGAGACCATCATCGCCATGGATCGGATGTGAACACAGGCACAAAATGCGAGTTGGAGCTGAACCCAGTGGCAGGGGCAGGCAGATACTACTGAGATCGGTTACCTCTCCAGAGCAACGGGCAGTAAGAAATGTCTCCTTCACATCAAAGCAGGGGCCAAACCCAGCGCACTGCTTGAAGCTATGTGCTTATTTGGAATCATCCTGCTTGTAAAATAAATACTAGATTAGGAAAAACGACCACAGACTGACTGCTACGCTTATCTACTTACACAGGGAGGCAGAGAAACAGCCTTACAGCCAGAACGTGGACCATTTGTCTCAATGACTAGGGCTGTGGTGATCCCAAGGGCATTGGAGCAGGAGCCCTGAATCATCCTAATGAGAGCTCATTCCCAACCTGTGTGTCGGTGTGGGCTGAGAAGTAAGCGACAGCCCTTGAGAACAGTTAGTTGGAGAGGGATTGTCTGTGAATGGGGGGGGGGGAGGGAAGGGAGGGAAGGGGAGAGAGAGATGGAGAGAAGCTAAAGAAGGAGGAGGAGGAAGGAGAGATAAAGGGAACAAAAGAATAAACCAGCATTCAGGGTGAGCATGCAAGTCAAAATTGCAAACGTGAGGAAGAAAATAAAGCTTGGAAAGACAATCAGTAAGCTAAAAAACAAAACAATCAGGAAATTAATTCATGTCAGAAAAAAATGAAAATGACAGAACATTTTGAACATGACATTAAAATAAGTATGTTTAGGACACTTGACAAAGGATAATGAAGGACAAGAAATCACGAAACAGCACACCAAAGTTTACCTCACAAATGGTTAGGGAAAAGCAATGCTTATCATTTTGGGGGAAGAAAAACATAGACTTTGGAACAAAATCCAAATGACATGATAACTCTGGACTAGGCCACATTAAAGAGGGAATAAACAAATCAAAATGTTAATCTGAGGAGCTCACCTCTAACGCAGGACATGAAGATATTAAACACAGAGAACACACTGACTGAAAAGCAGCTGAATGAAGAGAGCCAGCCCAGACACACGACAGCGGAAAGACTTACCCCGGAGGGCAGAGACGTGTCTGGTTACCCCAAGCATTAGGGATTGTATCTTGGGAGATAAGAGATGAAGGGAGTAGCCCTCCAGGCTCTCAGAAGGGGCTTCAAACCCAAAAGTGTTGCCAGGCAGGTGGCATAAGTGTAAGAAGGTAAAGGGCTGGGAGGTGGTGAAACGTTTCAGGATCGTCTGTGCTCTCAGCATCCCGAGGCAGCAGGGATGGGGTGGGAGAAATGCGAGCAAGCCCCCCACAGACTGAGGCAGCCCACGTGGGAGTGGGGAGCCATCTTATGACATAGAGCTTTAAAAGAGAATCCATACATCTGGACTTTATGTCATAGCTTCCGACTTCCAATGTTGGCAACAATGTAAAATAGGCATCATAAAATAACAGAGTTATGATGACAGAATGCACTACGTCTATATTTGTCATAATGACGAGAAGTAATCCAGTGAACAATTAGGTGTGGATTTTTCCTCCTATGTCATACACAGCATTATACCAAGTTGTGCTATGTATGTAATGAAATCAAGTGAAGGGTTATTTTGATGATATTTGTGTGAGAAGGGGAAGGCGAAGGAGCTACCCTTCTCAAGTATGCCTTGCTTTTATTCTGTCTAAAGACACCTTCTTTTCTTTGGATATTTTACTTGAAAATATTTCAAGTTTTCAGTTAATAAGAATGTCTCAAGCCCTATGCTACTGTAATAAATCACTTAAATTGCCAGGTTATATTTTACAGCTTTGGTTGCTTTAATATTTATTATAAAGCACCAAATACAATAATTTCCATTTTTATAATTAAGAAGATCTGGAAATATAATTCTAATTGCTAAGGCAAGGGTGATAGCGATGTAGTGTCGGAATTTCGTCAAAGCCCTTAAGTATCATTCCCTTTCATGAACACACTTTATTTTTTTTATTTTTTAATTATTTTTTTATTTTTAATAATGATTTTTTATTATATTATGTTAGTCACCATACAGTACATCCCCGGTTTCTGATGTAAAGTTCGATGATTCATTAGTTGCGTATAACACCCAGTGCACCATGCAATACGTGCCCTCCTTACTACCCATCACCGGTCTATCCCATTCCCCCACCCCCCTCCCCTCTGAGGCCCTCAGTTTGTTTCTCATAGTCCATAGTCTCTCATCATGAACACACTTTAATTAGAAGATCAGAGGAAGAATAATTATTAGATATTTATATTATTTATTAGATAGATAACCTAATAAGTATTAGATTATTAGAAGCTGAGTCCCAGACACTTCAATGAGAGGTGAGCTTAGGTCCTATTATGCATGACCTTCTTGCCAATGCACAGCCATCTTTGTTGGTGCATTTTCCCATAATTTTAAAAATAGTTCTCATGCGTAGCTCACAAAATACTTCCTTCATGGGGGGGGGCAATGAAGCCTGAATTTGAATCTCCCACTGTTGTTCTGTTGACAGTATTTAACAAGTGTCCTGGTCTCAAACCTAGACTATCTACCTCTTCTTGTCATTAGTTTGAATCTGCTTCCTTCCTGAACGTCTGTCAATCCATTCTTCATTCTTGAAAGAATACAGTCTACCTTCTAGTTAGGCTAGACAGTAATTTGATTCTGCTCTTTTTTCCTCCAAATTTTCTCATTTTATATTGTTCCCAAGACCCCAAATAGTTAAGTTATCCTTGACTTGAACTCGCCATTTTCCCCTCTGTCTTCCCATCTGCCATCCACTCCTGAACATTTCCAGTATTATATACTCCCTCACCAGAGGTGTGCCTGCGCTGGGACTCTTTAATCATTTTCAATATCAAATACTACCTCTACCTCATTTATAGCCTTTGTAAATTTTAATCTGTGAGTTTCAGAAGATCCAGGATTCTGCTGCTACACTGTGTTACCTCTGCATTTTTCAAAGCTCTATATTCTTGACCTTTTCCTATAATCGTTGATGGCTTCTTCATCCATTTTTTTTTAAAACTCTCAGTTACCAGCTCACTTGCTTTATTCTTGATATCTTTTTAACTTTCTCATACCCTCCTCTTGAAATTGTCCCATAAAAAAATCACACTACAATGTACCTAATTTCATTGTGTTTCTGTGAAGTTTATCTCACCGTATCACTCAACATAAAGCAGCTTCACTCTTGAGTCTGTGCCAGAAAAATGTATTGGAAATTGCATACAAAAATGGTATACTGCGTACAGGGCATCTACCATTAAATGTTTATTGAGTTGATGACTCAAGGGTAACATTATGAACAGAAATTACTATTCTATGCTATAACAAAGGTCTGACTCTAACACCAAATGAGATAGGAAGGCTTACATTTCGAATTCTTGATCTCTGCTTTCTGTAGTTTCCGGCATTTGTGTTTTCTTGCTTTTATCAGCGTGGATACCAATAAGCAACCTCTCTTCCTGCCTCCCATTTTTCTGCTTTTGTCTCCTGAGGTCTGAAATACCAGACGACCAATTTTATGAAAATAAGCTACAAAAGTAAATACGTTCAGAATCTGATCTTCATCTTTAGGACAGTAGGAGTCCATCTGAAAGGAAGTTGTAGAAACATAGTGCCTGGACTTGGGGACCTATATTTTATCTCCTCAAAAGCACATTTTGTACACACAGTGTTCCGCTGACTATTAGATACTTGGCTTCAAGATGCAGAGGTTATTAAATCTGTCAGTGGGACATCTAAAGGTATGGCTAAAACTGTATTCAGCCTCTGAGATGCACGACCACTCATTTTGATCAAGAGAATAACTTGAAGCCTTTTGGGAGTGACGATATTCTATAACAAAAGTTATTTTTGAAATTTTGAAAAAGAGAGTTATTTAATACTTTTGTTTTCCCCTTTCAGGTTCTTTGGGCTATATGTGAAGAGATTACATTTCCTGTAGGTTAGGGATATTTGAGGAAATAAAACAAAAATGCGTTTTGTGTACATTTAACTCTGTAAACCTGTACCTCTTCTCTCTTGGAAGCAATTAGAAGTAGGCCTGGAGACAGAGCACAGAGGTGGACCTGACTGCACAAATGGAAGGTACCAAAAATTCTGGAAAACTAGGACTCCCAAGCAGCAAAATAATTCGACAGTGTACAAGGAATGTAAAGCCAATGCACTCATTATTCACAGACTAAGAGAATTTCAGTCACTAATTTTTACCATGAGATCCTTCACACTCTATTGAATGTGCTGGGGGGGAAAATGCTTAGACAATGGCTAGCTACACTGTAACGTTTCTGGAGGAGCCAGAGGGAAGCCTCTGATATTTGGTTTCCTCCAATACCAAGAGAAGTCTTTTCACTGCTCCTCCAAAGGAGAAATTTCTGTAAAGTCAAATATGTAAATGAGCACAGCCCACTCCATTGTTCTATGTCCTCCTTTGAGAACAAAGAGCCCAATAGCTTCCAACTGTATTCTGCTGAGCCCTCCAGTCTCTGACCTTTTGTCCCCACAGACAGGAAAGGTGCAGGGTGGCCTGGCTGGAACTTTTGCCCGACGCCACTGTGCCTCACAAAAAGGACCTGAATGTAAGTGGTTGGATATGAACCAGGTTGTGCTTTTCAAGAACGTGTGACACTGAGCAATCGGAAACTTGTTATTATTATTATTTTTAACAAACTGTTATTCTGCCTGTTCTGTTCCTCTAATATCGGGAAGACAATGACATAAACTTCCATCCCAGGCCCCCAGTGAAAAATTCATGAAAATCTCTCTTACTCTTTGTTAGGCCTTACATAGGGGTCAGTCCCTGTCACCAGTCCTCAGAGACAAGGCACAGTCAGTAGAAAAGGAAGAGGACGCAGAGCCTTGGTTGGTGGCCTCCACAAGCCCCAGGAGTTCTATCCCTGGCATGGTTAGCACTGGCGAAGACAGAAAGTCACCCCAGGAGTTTGAGATAAAGTTGCCCTCCAAGAATAAAATCAGGAAGATTCAAAACATAATGGATGAGATTAGTTATCTGTAAAAATGACATACCCTAAGGAATAGTCAAAAAGATTATGTGGAGAAATCTAGAAACACCCTGAGGAATTTAACAATAGCAGAAGCTTGATTGTATCCGTATATTTCCAGCAACAATCTAATCAAAGTAAATGGATGAAGCTGTAACACAATCAAGCAGTAACTTAATCAGTTATAGTGAATAGATTAAGAACTCTAATCACAATCAATAGTATTGCAGCCCACCTGAAGAAAGGGCAGCTGGGAGGAAATGGGGGGCGCAGGACCCGGGAATTTGTCTGGGCCTCCAGCTCCCTCCAGCGTGGGAAGTGCAGCCTCAGCCGGCTCAGCAAACAGGTAGGACCCAAGGCGGTTTCCATGGTAATTTGGATTCCGAAGGCTTATTCACCGGTCCATTTGCCTACAAGGAGAGAGTGCACTTGTCAGCAAAGCAGCAATCCTTATCAGTTTTGAGGCCAAAGGACTGCATTTTTAGAATTACAGTAATTGCCAAAGAACAGTCAGAAAAATTAATAAAGTAATTGGATACCATTAGCTCAACAAGCATTTGTGAAAGGGCTGCCGTACTCTAGCCACGGGGCCTAGGAGCTGGGGGGTTAGTGTCAAATCAGGACAGCCTTGCCTGCATGGAGCATTCACTGTAAGACGGAAGACGGATATTAAACAACTAATTGTATGATAGATTATTTTGTTATAATTGTGACTATTCCTAGGAAGAAAACATACAGAATTTACTTGAACAGGAAAACATTACGAGGCCCCAGAGCTGATGGGAGGTTTAGAGATAGCTCTCATAGGATCCCTCCGGTCGATTTAGGCATCTCTTATAAAGGGGAAAGAGATGAAAAAGACAAGATAAAATACAAAGGAGGAGGAAAATTAACGAATCCTGTGAATAAAGCCGGTGACCATAAGTTGCTCAGAAATGATCTATGACAAAACTACCCACACAGAGACTAGAATGACTACTGCTAATATTCTCTTGAGAGCAGCAGGAGGGGAGGCTTACCTAGTAATCCACATTCCAGACATGATCTACTATTTAGAAGTGAACTATCTTGATATTTTTAGAACTGGTAAGAGCCGAGAAGATTTTACACCACTGGAGTTGACCATGGATCAAAATTATCTATGTTCGCTCTGGAAACGAAATGAGAGTGCTGGAAACATGTTATGGTTGCAGCCCCACGTTGCAAAGCACCAGACAATCGGCTACGGCCCTCAGACCGATTTGGGGATGCCAGACCATAAGGCAGAAAGGTAGAGTGACTGCAAAACGATGCGCAAACAGAGCGCTCCCCTGTAATTTCCTATCCAAGGCAGAGAAGGGTTATTGAAAAGTTTTAGATCAACCATGCACATGCTCTAAGTGGATCTCGAGGGCACTCAGGCAGAAGCTGCATTACCCAGGAACGTGATAGGAGTGCAGTGCCAGGACATAAAATATGGAGTGCTAAAATGCCGCTCTGTGTAAGACAGAAGGGAAGTGCAGGCATCTGTTAGCTCCCCAGTCACAGATCAGAACAGAAAGGAAGCAGGAGCAGATGAAGCAGCAAATAGGCAAATCGAAACACTATACCTTCTTGCAAAAATACAGGTAACATTTTGGAAAGAAGCTCCAAAGACTATAAAGAAAACTGATTAACTGACCGGCAATGATTATGAGGCCGTAAGCATTGGATTCTTTCTGTATTCCTTAAGCTTTGATTGAGAAATCATTTGTTTAGGGTGTTAGACTTAATGTTATGGAGGGCTTTTACCAAACCTTGCCTTTTGGAAGTTTACGGTTTAACATAACGCAAGATTTGGTGACAACGCAATTCGACCCAAAGAAAGTCTGCAGAAAAACATTTTAAAAATGAGAAGGGGTGGCGGGAGGAAGGAAGGGAGACAGGGAAGGAGGGAGGAGGCAGGGAGGGAGGAAAAAAAAATTCTAAGGCACTGTGTACAAACAGAACAGTTAAACTCTTTTCCCTGGGTCTCTTAGCTTCTGAAATCTTAACTTCAGTGAATGTTTGTTTTCTTCTTCATTCCCATCCCCTGTGAATTGTTCAGTTGACATTCTAGACAGGATGTTTTACACTCTGAGATGAGTGCTATTTGTTTTGTTTTCATCTAAAAGTCTATTGGGGAGTTTTAATCAAGGAGTCTTCACGGGAGTTAACACGTATAAAAGTAAGAGTATCTCGTTTTAAACAATCCTGTAAATGAACCAACCACTGACCCAAACAGGGAAGGCAGAAAGAAAAGCAGGTCAGAAGTGATGGCCAGGAAACACAGCAGAGAGCAAGGACCAGAGGGCTTGCAAAAGACACTAGAAGCAGAAAAAACGATGGACGGGAATCAGCAAAGAGACTGGTGTGATTACATTACTTAATTATGCAAATAATTGACATTGAAACTCATTCAGAGCCACAGTGTTTTAGACTTAGGGATGTCAGAATTCTTCCACCACCACCTCCTTGTTTTATGTCTGAACACTCTGAGGTCTAAGAGACATTCCGTCTCTTGGCAGGGTTGCACATTATTTAGCAGCAATTATTTTTATTATGAAGTGTAGGACCGACATTAGAAACCAGGTCGCCTGACCATCCGTTGCTCTTTCCTCAACCTCACATTTCATTCCATTTCAAAATGAGTCATTATTACGGCACGTTTTAAAAAGGAGCATTGCATGCTGATTTTAATATAGTGGATTAAAACGTTTTCTAAAACCCACGTAAATACTCCATTCCAGAAGAGTGGTTCAGACTGGAGCTTGCACAAGAGTTCCCTGAGGGCTTCCTACGGCAAAACATCTCTGGCCCTGATCCTGGAAAGTCTCCCAAGCTCTAGGGCAACGCTGATGTGGCCGGCCCACATTTTTATTAGTTTTCCTAGCATGGCTCCCGGAAATGGCTAGTATTTATAGTAGACAGACTCTGGGAAGTTTGCGTGAGAGTAACCAACAATTTGCAATGAATGAATGATATGAAAACAATTACCACAACCCAAGTTGGCTGATTTGGGCTTTAGTTATCTTCCATAGGTATAATACAATAAATAGCCTCTCTCCACGCCAAACACCTCCTATAAACTCTTCTGTGCCTATAGGCTCCTCCTAATCTCTACCTGTTTGTAGCAGGCCAACTACTCACCTCCAGTATTTCCGCCTACAGGAAGTCTTCCTGGTGTCCCTCAGGGTGCCACAGGAGCTTGTTTTCCTAGTTTCTCTTTGTTCTATTTCTTTATGACAGCTCTTGTCATATTAGATCTAATTGCAATTGTTGCTTTGAATGTTTACTTCCCCCCAAGACTTTAAACAACTTGGTCAAGCACAACAGCCCCCTAAATATTTGTTAAAATATTACCAAAATGAGGATAACCAGAGAAAACAAATATAAAATACGTACAATAGAACTAATTCTCCGTGAGTGAAACTCATGGTTTTTAATTGTTTATTACCCTCTATCTATCTATGTATCTATCTTATCCTTGGTAGACTTATAAATAAAATGAAAACTAATTCTGTCAAGAAACAATACTAAACATGCTAAATGTAATTTGACACGATACAAATCTTCAATGCAAATATTTAGAAATGCCACCCAAAAGTTTAGCACCATCAATAATGATTCATTGATTGCCAAACCATTTCCTTTAGAGGTTTAATTCCTAGGATTTTACAATGGGAAGGAGCCTTTGATGGAACCTGAGGTCCTTTCTGACCACATCTGCTCTTGGTGAAGGTCAGTCACTGAATTTATTCAATGACCTCTGGGAAGGACCTAAACATCTCACACAGTTCAGTTTACCACAACCCAGTTCAGTTTTAAGAGCTCAAATTTTGGACATTTTTTCCTTTCCATTAAACCCATAATCTCATGTCTCTTAGTTCCGTTTTTCTGGACCTATATGAAAACATAATTCTTTTTTTGTCCTATCAGTCCCTCAGATTTCTAAAAGCAGTTATGTTCTGTTCAGTACATTTTCTTTAGTTAAAAAAAAAAAAGAAAAAAAGGATACTCATTTAAGAAAGAAATACTTACCAAGTATATTTATTAATTCAAATGCAACTATATATTTACTGTAAAAATATCATCATTGAGGTATATATATGAATATAATCTCATTCAGAAGGGATAATGGGAATGTGCAAATTAAATTTGATTGAAGAATACAAACAAAAATGAATGATACACACTCATTACAGGAATTTTACTGATGTATTTCCCTATTATCCTATTTCATAAGCGGCTTTTGGTCACCAGTAATATCCTTGTTTCTATATTTTTCACTTACGGAACTTTATTCGTGTGAACATAAGGAGTACGATCAAAAGAAAGTTTAAAACGGCTGGATGCCTTCAAATGTTAGAATCCCATCCCTAATTTCGTTTCACGGTGTTACTCCCACCCAGTTCAGGACAGAGCTGATAAACCTCCCTTCCCCTTGAAGTCTCCATGTCTGATAAAAAATGGAATACTTGAGTTTATGCAGCTGTTCATGAGCTAATTATCTGCAATCATTTCTGATTACTTAATAGGCCATGGTAGGATGTGTGTTTGCTGCTATGTTGAGTTTAGACATTAGGCTTTAATGCGCTGATATGGTTAATTGTTGTGCTCACTGCTGCCTGCTAATAGACCATTCCTGAAAATGAGACCATATCTCAATGGAATTTGCTTGTTTATTTTAAATAAGTAATAACTACAAACTCAGATCCTAGATCCAGTGTTTACCATTTTAAGAATGCACTTTTTAATGCTGTATCATTTCTAATGCATTTAAATTATTCAAGTTTGGAGAACACACGTTATTAAACTAATGAGTCAATAACCAACTCAGATACTTAGATTTCACATTCTTCCTGCTCCGTTCAGCTTCCTAAATTGTTTTCTGCCATTGATAGCAAAATAAATTCTTTTTAAATGCGGCCAAACAAGCTGAATGTAATAACCCAGTAATGAGAAAAATATATGCATATTAAAAGCAGACAAATATTTATTAACATGCGAACCAAGATGCCTCTGCGAGCGGTCGGTCAGAGCGACATCGAGGCATTAACACGCAAGGTGGACGAGGAACTGTTGTAATGACGCTGCTAATGTGCTTTGCAGTTTTGCGTTTTATGATGGCGTTTAGTCCAAAAAGCTAGTGTGTAGTTTTAAAAATTTAGAAGGTTGTTCTTTTGTCGACTCTCCATATATTTGTGTTTCTGATTGCCAACGACGGATGCAAAGTGTCCGTACAGATGCTTTTGGCGTCTCTTCCTCTTTTCCTTGCCGTTCACAAGCTCTATTTTTTTCTTCTATCATCACCGTTTCATTTCTTCATCTCCTTTAAACTGCCTTTTTCCTCTCTCACTACTCTTGATTAGAGGAGCCAACAGGATCCAAATAATAAGTAGAAAGTGTTCCAACCCCTGAACTCTCAGCTTTCCTTCTGCAACTTCCAAGAACAGGGGCCTTCCATCCTCTGCCTGCCCCAGGCCTTGTTAGCACTGGATTGACCGCTTTGAAGGTAGACTTCAATGAACGGGACCCTGTGGATTGTTTGGGTCCATCGCGCCGGGTGACATGGTACGATCCTATAACCTGCTTTCCCAGGAACACTGTACACGTAGGGCTTCGGTGAACTTAAAGCCGTGTCTCCTCCTCCTCCTCTTCTTCTTCTTTTTTTTTTTTTTTTTTTTTTGAGGATTTTATTTTTTTTTTGTTAGAGACAGAGAGAGAGAATGAGAAGGGGTAGAGGGAGAGGAAGATGCAGACTCCACACTGAGCCTGGAACCCCACATGGGGCTCGATCCTAGGACCCTGATATCACCACCTGAATCTGAATCTGAAAGTAGACGTTTAACCAACTAAGCCACCCACGCACCCCCAAAGCGGTGTCTCTTCTGCCCTCCAAGAAACGGGGAGAATTGGACTAGAATTGTATTGATAGTGATTTACAATCCTTATTGGATTTACATCTAGAATGTAACATACGCCTGGATTTCTCTGAGACTTTGGATTTCCTTCACAAATTAAGGTTCTTAGTGATTCTTTTATGTTTTCTATTTCTAAATTTTTGAGGTATCACTGGAAACATGACAGTCACACCAGCATCTCCTTCCTCATACCTTCCTTTTTTAAAGTTCTGGGTTCTCTGTTCACCAGACTCAACAGGTACTTCCTCAGGAGCTCACGAAAGCCTTTGTCTGGTGAAATTCAAATCCTCCTGTGAGACCATTGGCACGGCACTTTCCTCTCCGAGACATCCCACAATAGCTGTGGCAGTAGTATTAAGAGTAGCAATAATAAAGATAATGAAATGAAATGGAGTTTTTTAAATGCCAAGTGCTATGCTAGCCCTTTAAATGGATACAGCACTTTACCCTCAAAACAGTGCTGCGAGGTGTACTGTTATGATTTCATTGATGAGTTAACTGGGACTTAGCTTTCAGTAGCCAAAGCTTAACAAAATATCATGTTCAGGGTCACATGGTCAAGGTCAAGGTAAGCGATAGGGCAGGTCTTTGAACTAGCAGTTTTAAGAACTGTCTTATTCCAGAATCTGCGTAATTAAGGATGACACATACAGTTCCCCACAATGCTGGCAGAATAGATTCCTTCTTCTCATTTGTTCAAGAAGCCCTCTGTTCGCATCGGTGATCTAGCACAGGTCCCAGGGTGCGCTGGCTTGTTATCTGCCCCTGGGTTCCTGCAGGGGATGCAGGGACTTATTTATTTTTACATCCTCAGAACAAAGAACTGGCCCATCTTGGAAAATCCATTTGTAGTAGGGAAATGGAATTAAGTCTTCCTTTACAAAGATTTTTCTTCCCGTACATGTCCTATGTACCTTTTTCTTCCTGTCCATACCTTTCCTTAAAATACACTATTTGAAGCCACACAGGACTATTTGCTATTCCCCACACATTCCCTGTGCTGGTGCTCTTAGCTATCTTTGTGCATGCTGTGCTCACTGCCTGAAATGCCCTTCTACATATGCAAACCTTCACCAAGGTGGTATTCCAATAGCCGTCTTTTTCCAGAATCTCTTCCAGCTCATGAATCAGATGTGAGTGAGCTCTTTTTCACTGTTCTTTCTGCCCCTTGCTTATAGGGCTGGTATCCCTTATGATTTTCCACCTCAGAGACTGTCAAGCTCTTTTTTAAACCTACGTAACATTGATTTTTTCACATAGTAGGTGCTTGATAGGGATTAAATGAATTCAAAACTAAGAAGTTATTTAAGCCAGTTGGTTTGGTTTCCTATAAAATGAAGAGGTTCAAACTCATGGGCAGTGGGCATTGTAGGTACATTTTTTCATCTCTATGCTATTAAATACAGTTTAGCAGTAAGGCAGCGTTCTTTTTTTCTTTTTCTTTTTTTCCTTTTCAATGAATGCATACACTTTGATGTGATTAGTTTTGGCCTGTCCACTTGCAAGCAAATGTCTGCAGAATGCCAAAAAAAAAAAAAAAAAAAAAAAAAAAAGAGAGAGAGAGAGAGAGAGAGAGAGAGGGAGAGACTTTCGTTTAAATTACTAGAAAGATTTAACAGCTTTTAGACACTGAGGAATTTCTTTCTTTTATAATAAACCAGCAACATTCTGTTCAATGACATTTAAGTGCATTCATGTTTGAGTAGTGGTAACAAGGTTAAAAATGTTCAGTAGACTGACATTATATTAAACTTTTATCTATTAAATTCAACAGATGCTTACCAAGTTTCTACTGTGTGCAAGGCACAAGCTTGGCAAGATTCTGTGAAGAACAAAGAAGAGTTACATAAAATCCCTTAAAGAGGGGAACGTTAGGAAATGCAGATAGGACAAGTAACATTACAGGAGACACACGGTAATGTGTGTCTATTCTGTAAAGATAGGCAAAGAAAAAAAGAGGTTACATCTTTTGGGAAACTCATTAGAATATTTATTCTTTCCTTCCGTACACCAACTTGCTAATAATGGTGACTTGGAATATGCAACAATAGGTGCCTTTAGAAAGTAGATGAAAATAATGGATTAAAAAAAATGAATGGAAATTAAATAAATAAAAGCAATAGAAGGCAGTGGGAATTTAAAACAAATTTGTGGACACTTCAACATTGCCATTTAACACAATAAATTTTAGGGGAAAAATGAGCATAATCTTATCATGGCACCACGATTATTTTCATTTGCGTATGTTAGGTATTTGTGCAGATTAAAGACCCGCAGTTCTGAGAACAGCACTTTTCTTGAAAACATAAAGGAGAACAGCTTGCTTCAGAGGGTGGGCTTTCGTGCGATGACAACCTCATTCAAGCCACAGCCTGTGTGACACTGACGCCTCTCCTACTTAACCTACACGAACCAGGTTTCCTAAACTGGAAAATGAGAAGTAACAACAATAATAAAGCCTATTTCCAGGGTGGTCAAGAGGATTCAATGAAATGCTCCAGAGAAATGACAGCCGCTGTCACAAAAGAAGGGCCCAGGAAACAGCAGCTCTTCACAGCGTCTTCCTCACTTTACCTCCTACTCATTCTCAGCCTGCCCCCATCACTGAAATCCTTCATATTCATACGCTAGGGGTCTGAAATACCAAGAAACAGGCAGATAAACCCCAAAGAGCTGAAGAGCAGCGGATCACATAGCATGTCGTGGAAAAGCAGCACAGTGATGGACAACAGGCTCCCAAGGCTGAGCCCGGTCCCGGTCCCGCTGCTGTGGGCGTCCATGTTGTCGATGTGGGACAAGGGCCATACCTGCTTCCCTCCAGCCGGAAGCATCAGGAGACAGAGACGTGATGGCTTCTGCCCCCACGCCCCCTGCAGAAGGTGGCCTAGAAGCACCGGGCGGCCAGGGGAGTCACCTCTTTGCCTGAGACAGCCCGGAAGCACCGAGCAGGAGCCTCGGCAGGAGCAGAAGGAAGCCAACCAGAACCACGTTGCAAGGGCTCTGTGACGACATGGTCCCTGGGCCTGACGCCCCCAATTTACACCAGAAGCTACACATCCGATCAAACTGGAACAACAACGTGCTAAAAGAGAAGACTTAAATAGGCTCTAGACTTTCCTAACACCATAACCAAATATCCAGGATATAACAAAACATCACCCGTCATGCCCCAAAGCAGGAAAGCCATAATCGAAAGAAGAAAAGACGCTCCACCAGTGGCAATAATGAGGTGATCAGATGTCTGCATTATCCGACCAGGATTTTCCAAGTGCTTACAGAATCAATTCTAAGTTCTCTTGAAACCAATTTAAAAAATGGAAAATCCTCAGCAAACAGAAGTTACACAAAAGAACCAGGTTGGAAAGTACAGGCTGAGAAACACAATCACCAACATAGACAAGCTTGCTGGGTGGTCTCGCTAGTGGAGACAGCAGGCTCAGGGACCACAGCCATCGGAGGAGCTAACATTTGTATCTTCGGGATCTCAGAAGGATGGGGGCAATGTGTGGGACTGACAAAATGTCAGAAGAAAGAGTGGTTGACAAGTAGTAGGTATTACATCTACATACCTAACTTCCGACAACTGAGATAAAATGGTAACGCTTCGCAGAAGATGTAGAAAACCTGGAATTTTTCAGCTCCTTCAACCTCTCCACGTTCATGCTATAGCCATCATAATATACCCGCATGCGTTATGCATCTCACAAGGCAATGTTACATTATCTTGCTTTCAACAGTCCCACGTATTGTAAAGAAACTAAGAGAAAATAGGAAATATTTTTTATTTATTTAGGTATTTGCCTTTTCAGCTTTTCTGTATTGCTTCCTAACGATTTGCATTTCCGTCCGGCACCGTGTTCCTATGGCATGGACTTCAATGGGCATCGTTCCAATAGCTGCTTTAAAACCCTTGTTTGCTAATTCCCATGTCTCGGTCATCTTGGAGTCGGTCTCTGTTGTTTGTCTTTTCTCTGAAACTGGGTCACATTATTCTGGTTCCTCTTATGTTACATAATTTGGATGGAATCCTGAATATCACATGGAGGTGGGTCTGGATTTGGGATATTCCTCTAGAGAGTGTTGATGTTTTTGTTTCCACCAGCAATTAATTTGGTTGGATTCAAACTGCAAATTCTCTCAGGCAATGGATCAAATCTTGGTTTGGTTCTTTTGTCCTTAGCTGCTCTGTGCGCAGTCTGCCCCCACACGTGGCTGGGGTGTTTCAAGGGTCAGGCGAGGACAAGGGCAGAGTTTCAGCACAGAACTTGGGGCTCCCCCTCTGGAATCTCCCCTATTTCCCCCCTTTCCAGTGGTCTCTTCAGGACTCTTCTGCCACACTTTGGCCGGCCCGCTGGGTACTAACTTTGCTCTGCCCTCAGGATAAAAACTGCAACATATAGGAAGTTACCTCCAGCTGCTCTTGCCTCCCAAACCTTACCCCTCTCCAGAATCTGCCAGCTTTGGTTCTCTCCGCAGGATCATTGCTGAGTGTGTGCAGAACCTAGTTATCCAGTTGCCCGGAAACTACAGCTGGGTTCAGTGAGAGCTTGCCTCATCATGAAAGCAGAAACCTCCTTGAGGTTTTGAAGGAAAATGTAGTCAAAACTCAGAAGTAGGTTTGAACGAACATCATTTTTCAAACATCCATTCTTTCCACACAAGATCCTGTTCTGCCTGTCCAACTGGTTGTTTGATGCTTCTCAGGGAAATCTTCTTCATACAGATCCTGTGTATTTCTTATTAGGTAAGTGTCTATAAGCATCATACTGAAATTGATTGCATTTCATTTGCCTCTACTTCCCTGGCATTAATTTGCTCATTTATGGAAGCCTCCTTAGAGATGGGCCTTTCTCTCCCGTGGCACAAGGAGTCTGCAGTTTTGCTCTGAACGCACGTCCTGTATACTTCACACCGGGTCAGCTAAGTTCACCCGCGGTCCAGCCCAGTTCCGGGTCGGCCTTGTAGTCATCGTCCTGTTGCTCTTCGGGTTGGGATCACTGATCTTGGGTTGGTTCCCAGTTCTGTCTCTTCAACATAGAGTTCAAGTGCAGATAAGACCACAGCATATGCTCTGGCCTTGCTGAGAATTTCATATGCTGATAATTCTGAGAGCTCTGCACGGACAATGTAGCAACAGACTGGGAAGGTTGGGGGGGGGGGATCAAACCATCTTCTCTGCGGTCCTTTAGTTTTCTAAAAATCTTTTTAATAGACTGAACCAGCTCTGAGTGGAATTTTCCACAAACATGTAGAAATAACATTAACACTGAGGTTTTCCTTTTCTTTTGGTAAGTAGTTATATAGGTACCTGCACTAAAATTTGTCTGGGGCTACACAAGAACAGAGGGAAGATAAAATGAGAAATAAAAAAACAATAGCACATTAGTAAGCTTTTTAAATGCACTTGCTCTTAAAAATTAATTTCAGATATTAAAATCAAGATCAGAAAAATTGAAATCAAATTCTCTTGTAAAGATCTATAGACAACTTCTGTTCCTAAATGTTACTTTTATATTCTGAATCTCCACACGTTTCTAGGAAAATGCATTTGAAGTTATCCGAGTGTTTGGCTTATCTCTAGCATTTAACAGGGAACTTGATGTCTGTTGAACAGAATAAAAACAAGCAAATGTTCTTTTCCATAAGGGAGATCTCATTTCCTTAAATTTCATTTAAGAAAACAAGAAGTACTTTAATCATATGCCTTGAAGAGTGGCGATGCCCAAGAACATTACTCATTACAGAGAGAAGACTTAGCTATTTCACTGCACTACGTAATCCTCTCCCCCTACCCAAAGAAGCTGCAAGAGAGCAACAGCACATTAAAAATACTTTATTGTCATTACTAAATGCATTATATATACATGATAAATAGAATATATGGTACATCTGATGAAACACCTAGAGTCTTAATCAAGGTAAAAGAAATACCATAGAGTGGAAAGATGGCACACATTAAAAAAAAAAAAAGAGTAGCTCTCAAATAGTGCAACAACTATAAAATGTGCCACAGATATCCTACAATCTTTCTATTAAACAAAAGGAGACTAAACATTATATACGGTTTGAAGAAATTAAATGCCAGATATTCTACAGAAGGAGAAAACATTAGCACCCTGGAATGATTTTTATTCCCGGTCCATTTTCTGCCCACTGGAAAAAATTGCACTGTTTTGCCTTCCCAAGAGGACACACAAAAAAATTCTTTCCGTTATTAGGTCCAATCTTCAACACCGTTCTCATGATGGAGCGTTTGCCATGGTTGCAGAATGGGAAGGACAAATCTGCCCACTACAGGGTGAAAACAGAAGGATTGTAAAGTTTAGGTGCAGGTTAGAAATGTGTACAGGCTGAGCCTGGGTACATGTGATCGGTGCACCCCACGTTCCCTGCTACTATTAATCTGACATTGTAAAATTGACACAAGTCATTAGTTTTGCCCTCAAAAAAGCTTACGGGCTGTAAAAAGCATCTCTCCTACAAATTTGCTTGAATTATGCAGAAAACTGCCATGATTCTGAGTTTCTCTTTGTCTAAAGGCATGCTTATAGTTCTTTCTTTCTTCTTTATTGAAAATATGTGAAAACAACCAGAATTTTGATGTAAAGCAATCACCAATGTTTCTGCTATCAATCTGTTTCAGTTAGAACGATTAAGATCAAAGATTTGTTACGAGTTTGATACTAAAGTTCCTTCATCTCTTAGGAAAAGAAAGAATCCAATACAGAATTACACGGATGAATTTAGGCAGATTTTCTTGTATTATTCTTATAAATTTTGACCTCAAGGGGGCTTTAGAGCAGGCTGTGATATTATTATTAATTTGCTACCTAATATGTTTTCCATTACATCCACAAAAACTCCTTGAGGAGGAAATGTGTCAGTTCAGTAGGATGGAGTTACATTTTGTGCAGGGGTTAAGACCTGGAAAATTCCTTAGGAAGGTACCACACTGAAGACAGAGACTTTCTCTCTTACTGAGCCCAACCAAAAAAATTTTTGCTCCAGCACTGAAACAGATCAGTATTTTCTTTTTTTCAGTTAAGCACCAGATACAACAACTGGGAAAAATACATATCTTTACACATTAGAGTCACACTCAGCATAGTGAGAGGCTCACACCCCGAGAAACACAGAAAGTGAGACTGAAGAAGGAGAAGGACCCCAGATTCTAGGGTCCTATCCCATCTTCGTTTCCAGGGACACACTCACAGATCAGCAAAGGGGGAAGGAATCGCCCTTTATTTACATTGTTATTGGGCCAACTTGTGTAATCAGATTCACTAAGTTTACTGTAAATCTGCGGCATGTAAACTATGTTTCCTGTGTACTTCTATCCAATGCACAAACCAAGGGTGGGTTTCGTAGCAGAAGTTAGGAAGAGCACGTTTACATCTTGGATTATTGGCCACCTGGGTAAATCACTCAATACCCTTCTATCTTTATAAACCAAGGGCAACACATCTACACTTGTGGTTACACATGTGACACATTAGAATCATCTAACAGCTATTATTTGATCACTTTTTCTTTTTTTGATGAAGCTCTTTGAATTTTGAGTTCTTCAACATTCAGGCCTTCAACTGAAGTGTCAACATGGCTATTTAAAATTTAAAGGTGAAAAAGAAAATAAAATTTAAAGATGAAACTGGAAAAAAGATTGCTATTGATTGCTCTTTTTTTGGGGGGTGGGGGAAGCAGGGAGCAGGCGCAGAGGGAGAAAGAGAATCTTAAGCCCTGACGTGGGGCTCGATCTTGCAACCCTGAGATCATAACCTGAGCCAAAATCAAGTCAGACGCTGAACTGACTGAGCCATCCAGGCGCCCCAATATTCATTACATTTTAATAACAGAAGTATTCAATTACACTAGAGCAAGCTTGAAAAATCTTACACGTACTTGGAAAAATCCACACTGTGCTTCTCTAGGTAGAGGGCAAGCATAGAACTGCCTGCCCTTGTTTTCGCCATCCTTCCGTACAACCCGGAGAACACATAGGCGGTTGTGTTTACTGCAGCGAGGACTGTCAGCATATAATGCGCAAGTACCATCTGTCATATTAATTCCAAGTTCACTGAAATGACAGGTTACAAAGTTACTACAGTGTAACAGCGCTAAAGGGATCATTCCCACTACCTCACCCCATCATCCTGCCGCGTTAGAATTGTTTGTACCAAGACGCGGTACCAAATAGTGGACCATGGTCAACTGTAGGTCATCACACACACTGCGACATCTTTTTAATTCTTGGTTTTCCCAGGTAATCCTAATCCACTTCCAAACCTACCTATGAACCCAAAGCACAGAATTAAAATTTCTAAAGAATAAAAACAGCTGAAATGTGCACCTAGGACATCCACTTAACTTACTTTTCATTTGTGGTATCCAGTTCTTCCCTTACTCAGGATTACAGTGTAGCCCCTTTTATTTCCTCTAAAATATTCTCAAGCCCACTGCTCCCCGCCCCCTGAAGAAACTAGAATGACAGTCTTCTCTAATTATTTTCTTATTGGTAGCAAACTCTCATCGATGGCTCTGACAAGGCCAAAGAGATCACCCTTTCTATTGTCCACTTTAAAGACAATTTCCTATGCTTTTCTTTGATCAAGGCTACTACAATAGCGGAAATCATACTTCAGCAAGGCACAGTCCACCTGGCAGAGCAGAAATGTGTGTTTTGTAAAGCTACAAGGGAAGCTTTATTCTCCCCCACAATTAGGATCAAGAGTATCTGCAGGTTATTCCCGCACACAGTGGACAAAGGTCAGAAGCCGGACTTCTACTGTTAGCTGGAAAAGCAGAATTTTTCCTTGGAAAAGGAGCTTCATGATTAAGTTTTTTTTATATTTTGTGTATTTTTAATAATGCCTTTATAAGAATTAGTCTTTTTAATAACCAGTTGAAGAGAAAAAGAGCTCACATTAATAAAAAACAGAAGTCCTTCCCCTTAATATCCTTATTTTAAAATTTTTTAATGGTAAAAAATTCATCCTTTCTCATTTGTTTTGGTTATCATTATTAAATAATTTCTAGGATGGAATAAAATATCACTCTTAAATAATTTTTAAAAATCCTTTAAAAATCATAAATACTTCCCCTTTTTCTTGCTTCCTAAACTCCATTCTTCATATACTTGTTCCTATGATGCCTCGAGGTATCATATGTAATTGAAATGCTCAGAGTGTGAGGTATTTTTTTCTTTCCAGTTTTATTGAAATATATCTGACATATGAGGTCTTTTATTTGTGGTGAACTTGGTTTAAAATCACTCAGAACACAGATGCTTAAATACATTGCTTTAAATTAACTCAAATATTCTGAGGGTAGTTTCTGAAGCTGGTCATACAGCAGGTATAACTACGGAAATCACTTTAGTTAAATATTTTGCCAGCAACTGTTTTGTGGCTACCTTCTTCGGGGTGAGGGACAGTAGCCGGTATTTTAGAGTAACAGGTAATACCATCCCAAAAGAGCAAAGCCAGAAGGCACCAGGCCTTGCTTTTCCACACTCCCTCCATTTCACCAATGCCCCTTCCAAGAGAGGAGGGGATATTAAAACTTCAACTTAGAGAGACGCTGAATATGTAGATGGTTGTAGAGAAGTCAAGAAATGTCAAAACCAAAGCAAGGGGATCATAAATGTGCTTTTAAAAAAACTGTTAATGTATAGAAAAGCAACTGATTTCTGTGTATTAATTTCGTATCCTGCCATGTTGCTGAATTGCTGTATGAGTTCTAGTAATTCGGGGGTGGAGTCTTTTGGGTTTTCCACATAAAGTATCATGTCATCTGAGAAGAGAGTGAGTTTGACTTCTTCTTTACTAATCTGAATGCCTTTTATTCCTTTTTGTTGTCTGATTGCTGTTGCAAGGACTTCTAGTACTATGCTGAACAATAATGGCAAGAGTGGGCATCCTTGTCGTGTTCCTGATCTTAAGGGAAAGGCTTTCAGGTTTTCCCCATTGAGAATAATATTCGCTGTGGGCTTTTCATAGATGGTTTTTTATGAAATTGAGGAATGTTCCCTCTATCCCTACACTCTGAAGAGTTTTAATCAGGAAAGGATGTTGTATTTTGTCAAATGCTTTTTCTGCATCAATTGAGAGGATCATGTGATTCTTGCCTCTTCTTTTATTAATGTGTTCTGTCAAATTGGTTGATTTGCGAATGTTGAGCCACTGTTGCATCCCAGGGATGAATCCCACTTGATCATGATGGATATCCTTTTAATATACTGTTGGATCCTATTAGCTAGGATCTTGTTGAGAATTTTGGCATCCATGTTCATCAGGGATATTGGTCTGTAATTCTCCTTTTGGATGGGGTCTTTGCCTGGTTTTGGGATCAAGGTAATGCTGGCCTCATAGAACGAGTTTGGAAGTTTGCCTTCTGTTTCTATTTTTTGAAACAGCTTCAGGAGAATAGGTATTATTTCTTCTTTGAATGCTTGGTAGAATTCCCCAGGGAATCTATCAGGCCCTGGACTCTTGTTTTTCTTGGAAGGTTTTTGATCACTGCTTCAATTTCGTTACTGGTTATTGGTCTATTCACATTGTCAATTTCTCCTGTTTCAGTCTTGATAGTTTATAGGTTTCCAGGAAGGCATCCCTTTCTTCCAGGTTGCTTAATTTACTGGCATATTGTTGCTGATAATAATTTCTAATAATTGTTTCTATTTCCTTGGTGTTAGTAGTGATCTCTCCCCTTTCATTAATAATTTCATTAATTTGGGTCCTTTCTCTTTTGAGTAAGTCTAGCCAGTGGTTTATTGATCTTATTAATTCTTTCAAAGAACCAGCTTCTAGTTTCATTGATCTGCTCCACTATATTTCTGGTTTCTAATTCATTGATCTCTGCTCTAATCTTTATTATCTCTCTTCTCCTGCTTGGTTTAGGTTTCAGTTGCTGTTCTTTCTCCAGTTCCTTTTAGATGTAAGGTTAGCTTGTATATTCGGGATTTTTCTACTTTTTTGAATGAGGTTTGGAATAATCAAGTCAAAAACTGTGCAGAAGACGTGAACAGACACTTCTCCAAAGAAGACATACAAATGGCTAACAGACACATGAAAAAATGTTCAACATCATTAGCCATCAGGGAAATTCAAATCAAAATCACACTGAGATACTACCTTACACCAGTTAGAATGGCAAAAACTGACAAGGCAGGAAACAGCAAACATTGGTGATGATGTGAAGAAAGGGGAAACCTCTTACACTGTTGGTGGGAATGCAAGTTGGTATAGCCACTTTGGAAAACAGTGTGGAGGTTCCTCAAAAAGTTAAAAATAGAGCTACCCTATGACCCAGCAATTGCACTACTGGGTATTTACCCCAAAGATACAGATGTAGTGAAAAGAAGGGGCATGTGCACCCCAGTGTTCATAGCAGCAATGTCCACAATAGCCAACCTGTGGAAGGAGCCGAGATGCCCTTCAACAGACGAATGGATAAAGAAGATGTGGTCCATATATACGATGGAATATCACTCAGCCATCAGAAAGGATGAATACCCACCATTTGCATCAACATGGATGGAACTGGAGGGAATTATGCTAAGTGAAATAAGTCAAGCAGAGAAAGGTAATTATCATATGATTTCACTCATATGTGGAACACAAGGAATAGCACAGAGGACTTTAGGAGAAGGAAGGGAAAACTGAAGGGGGGGAATCAGAGGGGGAGATGAAACATGAGAGACTATGGACTCTGGGAAACAATCTGAGGGTTTCAGAGGGGAGGGGTGTGGGGGAATGGCTTAGCCTGGTGATGGGTATTAAGGAGGGTACATGTTGCAATGAGCACTGGGTGTTATATGCAAATACAGAATCATAGAACACTGCATCAAAAAAAAAAAAAGAATGGATAAAGAAAAAAAAAACTGTTAGGAAGATAAAAAGGTAAAAAAATTAATAGAAAGGAGTGAAATGATGCTTTCTTACAGAAAAAGATTCACACATGTAAACATAGTTTTCTACATTATTTTGACAGTGGTTGCCTTAGATAACAATTAGTGGGACATTTTCTAACCCATTTGCTTCAACCTAGACATCTCCAGGGCTCCAAATACCCAGGACAGGTTTAAATTCTCTTACTAGTAAAGCTTTCCTGGGGAGGGGCAAGGTGGAAGGGAGGATTAAGGTGGGGGAAAAAAGGCCCCAGTGTCCCCCTTGGGTTCCTCATTTCCTGTCTTTCATTCTATTTCCTCCTTGGTATAAGTGAAAGACAAAAATATTCACATGCTATCTTGTCCCTAGTACTCAGAGTGTGGTCCGCTGACCAGAAGCATCAGCATTACCTGGGAGAGCCTCAGAGAACACGAATTACCCACCCTGCTCCAGATCGCCTGCAGAATTAGAATCTGGATGGTAACAAGATTCCCAGGTGATTCATATGCACATTAACTTGTGAGGCACTGAGTTAATGTAACCAAGATACAGGTGCCACCTGCGATCACATCAACTCTAAATATGCACAGCTAATCTTAATTTTATGATAGAAAACATTATCCAGGATAATTAAATGTTCTGATTAATTGAGGACATCTTGGTTCCTCTTTGTTTGCATCATTATTTAAAAACTTTCTAAAATGTAGCAGAGCATTTTCTTAGGTAAACTTAGCATACAAAATAGTTTAACTTATTTTGATAACTAGGATCATCATTTTGAATATTAACAGTGGATTATAAGTGGCCTATTAATATAATAGATCAGGGGTTGACAAATCTTTTCAGATAGCACATATTTTCAGCTTGTGGGTCTTAACAGTGTCTGTTGTAACTACCCAACTCTGGTGGTGTAGCATAAAAAGCAGACATAGAAAGTACATCAGCCAATGGGAATGGAAGGTGCTCCAATAAAACTTCATAAAAACAGGTGGTGGGCTGGATTTGGCTCTGTCATGGTAAAGTAAACGTCATTAGAAGTGAGCAATGCTTGATGCATAATAGCTTCTCAATAAATACTTGTTAATAAATAACACTGAACAGAGATCAGATAAAGACTATCATCAAGAACGAGCACATGACCATGTACAAGTCTGTAATTTAAAAACGGATAGTTTTCAATGATCAATTGATCATGGTTTAACTTATTTTACAGATAGGGTGATTCTTTATAATAAAAACACTGCCTAAAATGTTTTGAACTAATCAGTGTTGTTAAATGTAGATTTTGCAGCTCAGCGGTAATTCAAGAACTAAAACAGAGGTTCTGTGACTCATCCTAGATGGTCCCAGGTGGTTCTAAAATCCTTGGGGGCTGAAAACTGCAAAGGCGACAGGGAGCGCGCCTAAGCGGTCAGTGTCTCCCGGTGTGAGAGGTGGAGCTCAGCCAACCCCGACTAGCAGACAGGAGAAAATGTCAGTGATTCTGCCGGCTTTATTTCCTCCTCCAAGTGAACCTCTGCTCAGCTCAGGAAAAGCCTTAACCGAAACATGTGTTCTTTGAATACGCACCCTAGTGTTTTGCTCTGTATTTGCAATAATTGGATCAAAGAATTAAAACTGTTTCTAGCAGTATTCTGAACTGCTTAAAAATCGGTTCAACCATCTAATTTATAATCCAGTAGCTGGATAAAATTCAAGTATATCCAAAGACCAATCTGGAAATATGCCTCATCAACATAGTATGTATCATGTGGTGATAAGATCAGTAATTAAGAGAACAAAAAGCGAATTAATTACCATATAATTATTAAAGAAAAAAATAAACTGGCTATAAATTCTCTGAGTGGACCACCTGCTTTAATCGTATTATGTTGTGAGCTTCTGCTCGGCATCTTGTCCACAAGATGAACACTGTAGCTGCCAGACAAGGAGAAAAATGAAATAAATGACAGTAATTTGCAATTTATTCCTTGTAAAGTAGCTGGGTGCAGAAGGGCTGCTGGGTGAATGTATTTCATCACTTGACATTTATTCTGCTAGTTGATCTTGATTGATTTTAGAGTCTCAGTCCTGGGGTTCTTATATTCAACACACATGCAGGCTGCAGCGTTTCTAAGTAATGTTGTGTGCTGTGATTAATCACATGACCCTATTACTAATGGCTTATGAAGAAATCATTTAAATTTAAGGTTACATTAATGTTTTTTTAAATCCCTAATTCATTAGTTAAATTGTCTGAGATTTTCTACAAAGCACTGAGGAAATAAAAATATGCCAAGATATTTCATCTGGGTACAAGGAAGGCCACAACACTTTAAAATGCTCACATGCTCGCATCTACTTCTTTCCGCTGAAGCTACAGAACAGAAGAATTTTCTTATAGGACAGCTTCCCAACTCAGATAGATGCTCCAGACCTGAGCTCCTTCATGACCTTTGATTGGGGTTCATTAGGCGTTAATTAGGATTAAAGTGTAAAGGGAGTGTCCCGATCCAGTTAGTTAAATGCTTGGCCTCCACAGCTTAATTCACATGTCTGTCATTTCTGAGTATTATGGACAAAAGTTAAAGCAGTTATTATAAATGATTATGAACAAGATTTTTTTTAAAGAAATTAGCCAAGGATAAATCATCAAGACTAACTTGACAGTAAATTTAGAGTTGGGCTGGAAGACTTGAGACAAAAGGATCTATTGACCAAATACTGCCTCAGAATTATGAAATAAGCTCCAACGGTTCCCACAGGCTGGTCTGGAACAGTACCCCAGCTGGTCCCCCTTCTTGTTGCCTGAGGGGAGAATCTTCCCCTCAGCAAAGACACAGTCCATCTGGGGAGAAGCTAATAATACAACCCCCACTCCCGCCACGATCACTTTAAATCCCACACACACCAACTCTTTTCTGCTGTCTCCCACTGGCACTAAAAGACCCATTCGAAGAAGACTCTCTACCTTCACTTCATTGTGAAAATACAGGATGGACAGCACTTGCTTTCTGAAGGGGGAAAAAAAAACGGCTGGGAAAAAAATTGTGGAAAAACGTCTCTCTCTGAAGGAAGCCTAGTATCAGGCTGCGAGAGCAAGGAAGCCCAGATAAAGGGTCTAAGCAAGGTAGTGTGGACAGGTAGTTTTAGACGCTGCCAAGAATCCTAAGAGAAGGGGTGACATTGTTTATTAACATTGCTGTGTCTCTGGTGACAGCAGTTGGGGGTGGGGGGGACTTCTAGATGTGAAGTTCAGAGTCTCAAAACATATCTGGTCTGCTAGTATTTACTTATCAAAATGACAACTTTTCAAGTTCAGATACAAAAGTAGCACACATGTTCTTTGGGCCTTATTGGCTGAAACAAACACCATCCCACACGGCTACTGAGATAAAGCCACTTTCTTTAGCAGAAATGTCACTAAAAGTATCTCTGGCCCCTCTCTTTAGAAGACACTTAACTGAACTGTCATAAGTAAGTCTCCCTTTTAGGAGAACTATCTTTTTTTGGAAGGAGATATGAAAAAAAAAATGCTAACAGTGGTGACTGATATCAGGTGGGATTATGGGGGATTTAAACATTTTTCTTTATATTTTCCAAATATTCTGTATTGAACTGTAGACAGTTACAGTCAGAATAAAATAACTTTTTACAAATAGATATAGAAGGTTCTGTTTTCATTCTCTTCCCTTCTCTAACATTATAAGCTAGAGAAAGCAAGGGAAGTAAATTACCATAATCATCTTTCCGGGTTTGATTTACCTTCCAGAATCAATGCAACAGCTTTAGTAGTGGATGACTTCCCTGCCTTCTTAAAACTTAATGCAAATACCTTCAAAATCAAGGTTAGAAGTATCATACCTGTTAGAAACTCGAGGGTTACCACTTTTGAGGTCTGGTGATGAGGAGTGGGCTGTTTTCAATTTTTTATATGCTGGACTAAATAATTCAGACTGAGAGAAGACCGTAGGTGATACGTTTACTTTGTTAGATGGTTGAGTTATATGGTTTGCTCTCTCCTCGGAAGGGTGCAGTGGATCACGAAAACAAACGTTAGTCAGAGGAGGGTTTTGAAATTCTCCATCTAGTGTCTGGTTTTGGCTTGTTTTTCTTTCCAAAGCACCGGGTTTATTGCTGAAATCGGCCAAGACAAGGGTTGAAGTTCCAAATGCCGTTTTCCTGTTGATCTTCAGTTCTGTGCTTGGTTTTCCAAAGCTATTACAAGGATACTTCACTAAGTTGTTACAGGCAGTAGAATGTTCTTCATTCTTGATTACTGAATCTGGGAGGAGAGAGAGTTAATTCTGCAGTATTCCTATAATATATGGACTATTTGAAACATCTTTTTATATGACTCAAACCTATTCACCTATGATAGTGAATACATAGAATGAATAACACAGAGTTACTTCGGATAATTCAGGATTAGCCATCGTCTCACTAGGAAATGAAGTATCACATAAAGAGCAAAATTTCAACAACTCAGAGAGGCTCGAGGTGGGTTTAACAAAGATTTATATTTGCTTCTTACTATGTCTGACGATTTAAAGGTCATTCAGCTATCAAGTCTGTTACTATGAGGCAACATATTAAAGCAGTGGTAATTAAGAGGTTGGCATGCCATGAAGTTTTAGCTCAGCAGCTAGAGACCTGTCTCGAGATTACCAGGAATGTTTCTGTGAATGACACAGTAAAGGGAAAGGCTTAGTAAAATCAGGCAAAGATGAATTACAAAGACTTAACATTAATTAAAAATGTTTCAGCAAAGCATCCCAGGATTTTGGAATCGGTACTGTAATATGTTCTAAATTGTAGTCTTCCGTACTCAGAGAAAGAACAAGAAAATAGTTAATGAGATGCGAAGAGGCATTTCAGTCGAAATGAACGAGGAGACCTAGGACTGTGGTTTTCTGAAGGCTCTCTGCTAAAAGATCCCAAAACAGGAGGCGCCATCCCTTCCAGCAAAGCTGTGCACGAGAGGCCCGCCTTTCTGGCCCAGAGAACAAAACGCAGTGTGACAGCCAGCACAATGTGGGGTCCACAAGTCAAGAATGAACTTTCTCATCTCTAATTGAAGGAAGAAAGAACGCTTTGAGAACACAATAGGAGCCACATCAATGAGCGGGTTCTTAATCACGGGCTCTCTCTGAGGTTTTACTTTCTCTGAACGCATGAAATTGTGAGCTGCAAAGAGTTATTTTGAAGGATTTCAATGAAATCAGTACAATTGTCTGGGTAAAGATTTTAATAACAAGGGGTAGGAAGGATAAAGAAGAGAAAAAAATTCAGCATTTTTCTATTCCACCTGCAACGATATTCTTACAAAAATCCTCCCTTTCAGTTTACGAAGCACTTGGACTGAATAACAAACCCAAAGTTGCTGAAATCTGCATAAAACAAAGCTTTATTGAATAATTCATTAGAAATAGTAGAGAACAGATGTGATCATCTCAGTTTTTGAGATACAAAGGCACGTACTCTTTTAGCACAAGCATGTTTTCCCTCCCTGTTGAAAAAAAAAAGTACTCAACAGAATATTAGCATGGTTTACATGCAAAGGCTGGCAATTCCTTTAAACCTTTCAGAAAGAAAGTATTTTACTTAGTTACGAAATATCAAGTTGGAACAAGATATATACATTTGTATAATTAGCCCTCTTTGAAGTGGAAGGAACTGAAAATCTGAATTCAGGCTTACCAGTAGGCCTTGAAGTCAGGCAAGCATCGCAGGTCTTCGAAGACGGCCTATTTATTAGTGAACAGAGCACACACGTCCACTGCTCTTCACATTTCCGACCCACATGCTCCCCTCTGCTAGATGGCCTCCTGATTGTAGTATTTCTCGGGGGCAACGTGCTACAAAAGAATTTTAAAGTTAATCATTAACACTGTTAGTCTGTTCTTACACATTCTGGGTATTTTAGAAATTCTTATAAACATTAATACCCAAGTGTGTATAGGCCCTAACTCTCTAATAAAATGTTTCCTCTTGCGCCCTGCTGATTGCTGTTAAAGACAGAAATAACAAATAAACGTTTTTATTTAGAATCAGTTTCGGGTTGTTGTTGTTGTTTTTAAACCCACTAAAAATAGTTGACATGACTGCTAGGAAGCATTTCTCAAATAATGTTTTAAGTAAGTGGTACTCTTCCCAAAGCCAAACTAAGATATCTTTATTCAACCAAATTCAGGGGATGGGGAAGGGTGGGATGGGGGGAGAAAAAGACTTAGGCAGAAATTAGAACATGTAAAGTAAAACGAGAAAAGTTTTAGTTGCTTCATGTGCCTGTCTCTCTAGAATTTCTCAACACTGTCTACTAAGCACTATATCGATTAGCTGATCTATAATGAAGAAAAAGATAATCCAGTCTCGGATTACTTTCCTTCAGGTAAAACTGTTTCCTGTTAAATGCCTAATTAATAGATAAATAAGAAAACAATAAAACCAACCCTGATTTTTGGATGCAAAGTAAATCATGATTTCCCACCTGGAATCCCTCCTCCCCCCGGAATCCCTCCTCCCCCCGTTTTAAAGATTTTATTTATTTATTTGACATTGACAGAGCACAAGCAGGGGGAGCAGCAGAGGGAGAGGGAGAAGCAGACTCCCCGCTGAGCGGGAGCCCAATTCCAGACTGATCCCAGGAGTCTGGGATCAGGACCTGAGCTGAAAGGCAGATACCTAGACTGAGCCACTCAGGCGCCCCTCCTACCTGGAATTCTTAACTATTTATTGTTATGCAAAATGCCTTTAAAAGGTCTGATAAAGTCCTACTCTTAAATACAGAGGGCTGCAGAGCAAGTCACGTGGGTAAGCAACATGGCAGCCTCACGGATTCCTTTCAGGATTCCAAACATTCATACTGAGAAAAGCTTTTTGGTAAAGGCTATGGGACCTTACATTTCAGAGCATGAGCTCTTTGACTTGCAGAGGTACCCTGTTTCCTGTAACATTTTGCTCCTTACCTATAATTACACCAGTTTTTAAATTCAGGCTTGTCTGGTGAAATAACAAATAGCATAAGAAAATCTGAGAGTGAGACACATCTCATTATGGTTCTTTTACCTTTACTGATTTTTAATGCTACTTAGTATTTCTTATTCCTATGGAACCCCAGACCTGCCATAGAATTTGTATACTTGACCTAACTCCTGGCCTTCTATCAACTTACTGTGAAAGGCAGCAAAATGCATTCATTCACAATTAAATAAACAATTTAAACAATTTAAATAATCTTCAGATTTTTCTAAATGCTACAATTTTTCACCATTCTGATCTTTTTTTTTTTTTTAAGATTTTATTTATTTATTTGACAGAGAGAGAGAGAGAGCCAGCGAGAGAGGGAACACAAGCAGGGGGAGTGGGAGAGGAAGAAGCAGGCTCCCAGTGGAGGAGTCCGATGCAGGGCTCGATCCCAGAACACCGGGATCACACCCTGAGCCGAAGGCAGACGGCAGACGCTGAAGGACTGAGCCACCCAAGCGCCCCTCACCATTCTTATCTTCTATCCTACAGATTTGACTAATCATAAACATATGTTTATTGTTACCTGTAGAAGCTTTGGAAACATTTCTTCCCTTTACTGTGTTCCACTTCTTAATCACCTACTAAGAAATTCTTTCCAATCCCCACTTGGATGCAACGGGAATCTCAAAGTTAATATACATCTGTGGTGGACTAAGTAATGGTCTCCCAAAGATAATGGGTCATAATACCAGGAATCTGTAAATGTTACTTTACAAAGAAAGAGGACCTTTGCAGATGTAATTAAAAATCCTGACGTTGGGAGAATACCCTGGATCATCTGGGTGGTCCCTTAGGCCACACCCCAGTGTCCTTGTAAGAGAGAGGCAGAGGGAGATTGGATACCCCTGCAAGAGAAGGCGATGTGACCACAGAGGCAGAGACTGGAGTGAGGCAAACCACAAAGAAAAGGTGCCCCAGTCACCACCAGAGGCTGGAAAAGGCAATGAATTCTCCTCTAGAGCCTCTGGAGGGCGCACAGCCCTGCCCTACACCTCTGGCCCCATGAAGCTGATGTTGAGCTTCTGGCATCCAAAACTTTGAGAGTAACTTTCTGCTGCTTTAAGCAACCAATTGTGGTCATTTGTCATGGCAACCACAGGAAAGTAGTGCAAATAAAATTAACGATCACCCCGCCCCCCACACCCCCTCACCTTGCAACTCTGTTAGTTTGCCTCATCTCAGTAAATGGCATCACCATGTAACTGCACTTATCAGGCCAAAAACCTAAGAGGCCAAAAACTTCTTACCCTCAGAACATCCCACATCCAGTACACCAGCAAATCCTGTCCGCTCTGCTCCAGAGGCAAACTGACTCTGAAGCTACTGAAGCTTCCATAGCTCGGTGTGTTCTCTGTGGACCAGAACGGGGAGCATGGAGAATGCAAGCAGTAACTCCAGCCACGTGATGGAGGCTGAGAGCACTGCTGGGGGCGTCAGTCCTGGGGTTCTGCCAGGCAAGGTCCATGTATCGCTAGCACATCTTGCATCTGCTCAGTGCCAGGGACCAGGTGTCCCGGTGGCATCAGGAGCAGCTGGACTGTCTTTACTTTCAGGAGAAGGACCTGAAAAGGTCTGCCCCATTCTTTGCTCAAGGGCCTTTATGACCCAGGCTGCAAGGCCATTCGACACATGCATCCCCCAGCAAAGGCAAGAAGTGTGAGGCCAAAACATGGAAGAAAGTGATGACACAGTTGTGGCTTGTGGCTAATAAGAGTATCTTATTTGTCTCATGTTTGTGGTGTTTCTAAATTATAATTTGTTGTTTTTCTAAATATTCATAGTAGGACCAAACTCAGCATTCATACTTATAAATTTTTTTTCACAAAGAAGGCCCCTAAATTGTGTAAGTTTCGGCCCTTAACAGCCCTACCTCGACTTCCAAAAAAACCCTAAATTCAGCCATTTTGTATCCCCCACAAGTTGCCATCATTTATCACGGGCACTACTGTTGAGGGCACCCAGACACCATCCCTTCACTCTGGTCACACTACAGTCACTTTTCCACTTGGCAGCCTCACGATCCTCATAAAACACGGGTCAGTGTACGTCACCCCTCTGCTCACAACCTTCCAGCGGCTTCCCAGCTAACTCAAAGTCAATACACCCCACGCTACCCAGAGCGATCTTTCAATCTATACATCAGTTACTTCTCTCCCATTCAAAACCTCCAAAGGCACCTCATCATACTCAGAATAAAACCAAAACTTCTTGTCACAGCCGAGCAGCCCTCCGCCCGCATTCATTCTGCTCCGCTCACAGCCACGCCTGCCTTCTTTCTCCCCATAAAACAAGCCAGAGACTTCTTCACGCTTCTCCAGTCACCTTCTCCTCCACCTTCACAAGCCATCAGACCCTTTCAAAAGTCTCCTCAGAGATTTTATCCACCCAAACTATCAAAAATGAACGTCCCCGCTACTATGTGCCCCCTCACTGAGGGGGATGCGTCTGCAGAGCGCTATGTATTGCTGCCGGATACCTTATACATCCCGGGACACAGAGCTTCTTTTTAAGATCGCCTCCCACTGGAATATAGAGTTCCACGAATAAGCCACAAATACAGGTTAAATGAATGAATTTTGCCCTGCATGTCTATGGAGGCTGCTTTCTGGAAGATCGTTTCTGAGTCGTCAAAGGCAGTGGCCATCCCTCAGAATGGCGCCTCCCGCCCCAGGTTCCACAGCGGCAAGATGGCGCCTCCCGCCCCAGATTCCACAGCCGGCACCCTGCCCTGCTTGGCCATCTATTCCCAACCACATCACTGTGCTTTCTTGGCTCACACTTTTCCTCCTACTCTGGATATTCCCAGAAGCTCAGACCTTGGTTCCTTCCTCTCTACTTTCCCTGTGAACTGATCTCTTTGAATACTTCACTTAACCACCATCAAGCCATTACTAGCCACCTGGGATGTGGCCCAAAGCACATCTCTTCAGTCCACTGTTGCTTCACAAAGTTCATCTGTTCTACTCTATCCCAGCTTTCCCAGACCCATATCATGAACATTTCTATTAGTCTGAGATTTTTTGCATTGTTCTACATATAAAATCTGTCACGATTCTTGTTGACTTTTTAAATTTTTTTTTTTTTTAGATTTTTTAAATTTATTTATGTGACAGAGAGACAGCCAGTGAGAGAGGGAACACAGCAGGGGAGTGGGAGAGGAAGAAACAGGCTCCCAGTGAAGGAGCCCGATGTGGGACTCGATCCTGCAACTCTAGGATCACGCCCTGAGCCGAAGGCAGACGCTTAACGACTGCGCTACCCAGGTGCCTCTACTTTTTACAATTTTTAACTTAAGTCCCTTAAGTTAAAGAACTTAAGTTCCATTTCCAGTGTCTTGACCTCAGGCCCGGTGACCTTCTCTCACTGTCACACTGCACTAGTTTCTTTACCTCCGAGGTTTAGTCTCATCATTTCCCACCCACTGAAAAGTCCTTAATCTACTAATTTCGGCAAGACATCAGCCATTCCCAGAATGACTAACGATTCCTACTATTTGATCCCATTCTACCTGTAAAACTAGCTTTTATGCCTCAACAACTTGGAGCCTTCCTGTGGTTTCGCTGGTGCCCATCATCCTTCCAACATGCCATGCTTATGAATGGTTAGGGTTTGTGGCCATGCTCTGTCTTTCCAATTAAATAATGTTTGTTTTCTCATTTACTTAGATAAAATTCTACCTATCTTTTTAAAGTAAACTTCAAATCATACTGTTCCTAGATCTTTCCAGCTGTGTGTGTATATATAAAACTCTAACACCCCTGAACTCTTATAGCACTCAATGGGCTTCATGTCTGTACTGGTTATTTTGGCTTATAATTTACACACTCCCTTATATTATTCATATTTGTCCCGGGGACCTAGGGCCTTTTATCAGGGTAACTGTGCACTGGGGAAAAGGAAGTAATCAGACCTCTTGGCAACTACTGGACACTGGCTCCAAACACATACTAATTCCAAGAGACTCAAAACATCACTGTGCTCCACTAGTCAGAGCTGGGGCTTATGGAAGTCAGGTGATCAATGGAGTTGTAGCTAAGATCCATCTCAGGGAGTCCCTGAACCTATCCTGTGGTTATTTCCCTAGTTCTGGAAGGCGTAATTGGAACAGACGTACTCAGCAGCTGGGAGAATCACCGCATATGTGTTTAGTAAGCAGTTGACTGTTTCACCAAAAAGACATGAATTTTGTAAAGACATCTTGCTTATGCTTTATAATATTACTTCTAAATAAAGCAAAAACTTTTGAAGATAGTTGCACTTTTCCAATTATTGACATATCTACAGCTCCTGGTGATCACTTTACAAACGGGATTAAAGCAAAACGCTGGATGTTAACATCTGAGCTGGAGATTTTCTACTGAATCCAGAAGTGGACCATACATCATCTTTAGCTTATCCAGGTTTTTTGATGATGTTATTTACTATTTCCTTCCAAAGGTTCAAATACCTTTGAATTATGTTCTTATTAATAGCCTTTGAGTTAGTGATTAGGGCAAATAGTATACGTTTAAATTAGATAACTCACCGAATGTCAACATGTTGAGGATTTTCTTTTTGACAGTGAGGACAGAAATATGTCATTCTGTTATTCTCTCCTAAGCGACACACAGTTATTTTGCAACAGCACTGACAACAGTTAGGACGGTTATAAACCTTATAGTGTTTAGAGATAACAGATCCTGTTTTATGGCACTGAAAACAAACAAACAATATTATAATATTATCAATAAGACAGTGTTGCTAAGGAGCCAAAAATACATTCCTGAAAATAATTTGTTGAAAATTTACATGTTTGTACATAAGTCCATATAATCTTTTCTTTCATCTGAGAAAAAGGTATTGACAAGATTCAGTTATATTTGTCAAACAAGATTTGTGTGAAATAATTAAGCCATTATTTAATAACTTATTAGTATTCAAAACTGTTCTTTGCATAGCATTATCTTTTTATCTAAATGGGATGTAAAAGTTCTACAATTTAAAATGTCTTTCATCCCTTTAAGTTTTTTTTTAATTAAACATAATTATGCGGTTATAAGAAAAAGACTAGATTAGCTAGAAATCTGATTATTTTTAGAACACTAAAGCTGCTCACTTTCTTTTCAACAGCCAAAACCAAAAAATTTATTTCTACAGTGAAAAACCTGAGATCGTCTTTTTTTGTTGACCTGACAAAGGATGCTTTTTCATTTTTAATCTCACAAATTCACTAAAAAAGAAAATAAAAATTCAAATGTCTTACTAGCAAAGACCATGTCCCATTTGGTATACATTCTAATTCAAAAGACATTTTGATATTCTGTCACAGTTTTATTCCACTCATATTATTTAAAGCTTCTAAAAAGATAGTGTTTGGGTTTATATAAGCACTGGAAATGTGACTCACCATATATACTGAAAATTACACAAACAACTTCTATTGATTTAAGCAAAGTGTTAAAATACCCAAAACTTAATCTGGGTCAAAAATGGGTAGTGGTCTATAATCACCTTTCCCTGAAAGAGTAAGTAAGCATATAGAATATTAAAATAGCCATAATCCTCAAGGCAGACTTGTAAAGCAAGAGGTTCATTAACACGTTAGGCCAAGAAATGAAGACTCCTATCATACCTGCCTTCCTGGACATAGCAAAAATAAAAATTTTGAACACAGAAAATGGACTGTGGAGGAAAAAAAACATATTATGATACTTTGTTGAAAAGAGAAAATGTGTTTTTTGAACTTTATATGCACATGTATACACATATACACAACTTTCAAAATTTACAGGTTAGCAAGTACTTACTTCATTCTCAAAACAGTCTTTGTGGAGATAGATAAATATTATTATCCCATTTTACAGGTGAAGAAACTAAACCTAAATTATCTAAATAATCTAAACCACACAGATAGCAGGAGGCAAAATCTGACTGAACTGAGGTCTGTTTATTCCAAAGAATTGAGTCTCTCTCTCCCTCTGGAGTTCCGACGTTTTACTTTCATATGTCCAAAACCAGAACAAGAGTCTCAGTAAAATGCTAACACAGTTGTTCCCCAACTAGTATAAAGATAATTTAATATAATTATTGTTAGACAAGTTTGGACTGACCTATGACAAAATTTCTAGAAGTGAATTATGCCGCCCACGTGTCCCTCTCCCTTCCTGTACCTCTACACACTGACCACTAGATGGCTACAAACAGCCTTAACATTTTTTGGTGCAATCCAAGGGGAAACAGTTGACATCTTACATAGTAGAAACATTTTTGCTCTTACCCTGTAAAAAAGAATGCTGAAGTCACGTATCATTTTCACAAGGTAATGGGTCTGTTCATCCGTCAACTGACAAACCTTAGAAAAGAAAAACAACCGAGGACAGTTTCATAATTTGTTACTGTTGAAAAATAATGCCAGTTGCAAGTTCTAAGAAAACTATACACAGATTTAAAATATAGGCATATCTTCTAGAACTCTATTTCTCACACATATATTTAATGTCATTAACAATGGCTTTAAGTGATAACACTACAGATGAAAAAATACCATTCTTGTTTATAAATTTTAGTTTTAAATATGAGTAATTCTAAATATCTCTTCTGTATCAGACATCTTCAAAGTCCCAGCCTTGTGTGTCAGCCACCTTGAAAAGTCTCGCTGGATTTGCACAGGGATACAGGAATAGATGACCATCAAGGTCACTATCAAGCTTTAAAAAGATATGAATTTATATACATGCATTAATATCAGAATACTTGTTAACACCTGGAAGAACTCAGGAATAGCCCTTACTGAAGAATTTTTTGTGACACAGCCTGGCATAAATCTCAGTGTTACCCTTGTAGAATTAATTACCATTTGGCATGTGCTTTCAATGGTGATGCCAGAAAAAATCCTGTCTGATGACTTCCCTTGCTTATGTACATGAATGTACACAAACACCTATATTCAATAGAAACTAAACTATCAGTGACTATAAAACCTAAAATCATTGAATCAACAAAATCATTATGAAAATATTATGTATATTTTTCATTTATTTAAAGTTTAAAACATAAGCACTTTTGAAATTGAGCTATTTCTTACCATATCTTATATATTATATTTAGTCATACCTTAAAATGTTAAACTGTACATTTTCCATAACTGTGCATGTGCTTTTAGGGGGTTAATAGCTAAACCTGAGAACTGTTGTTAATTTTTAAACTCCCAGACATATGGGCAAATGATCTTTTACTAGATGAACTGCCTGCTGAATATATAGATAAAAAGTAAATTCCCAGCTTATCATAGATAATGACAATACTCCGAGTACGAAAACTCTGGGTTCTTTTTTCCAAAAACATTTTCCATACAGGTCTAGGTAATTTCAAAAAGCTTGTTCTTATTAAAATTCTGTTTCATTACTCCCATGTCACAGGAATGGAACCAACTTGTTCCAAGAGCCAAAAAGCAGAACCGAATCTAGAAAAATCATTAACTGATTTCTTTGAAAACTTATTTCTTACTGATTTGGATTTGACAAAAACTACCTAGGAAATAATTACAGAAAATCAAAATGTATTTTTGGACTCAGGTAAAAAACGATTTCGTTTAAAGACACCAGTTGGATGTAGATAAAAGCCCTAAAGCAGAGTTCTTCCCTTAGAAACTAAAATACACGTAGCCTTCTACCTGGCTTTGGGTTCTAACCGCTCTGCTTTTCTTACAACTTTGCCCTATTAACCACCATTCTCTTTCCTACAATTTTAACCTATTTTTTTTTCTTATATAAATAAGTTAGTGTCTCTGCAGTTGAAGAACAAGGAAAATACAACAAGCCCCGGTCCTTGTCCTGACTCCCACCCCCAGCGAGCAGTCTGTGCTTTCCCTTTATCCCAGCAGAGCTGTTTTACAAGTGCTTCAAATTTTGTTTCCATCTCCCCACTAGTCCCTTCTGCCTCAGTCCCCGCTACCCAACTGCCGTGCTTATTCCCCCGAAACAGCATTTGCTAATGTCAAAGTAGCTATACAGAGGAATACCTAAGTCTGTAGAGAGGGTTAATTTAATATGCCAGGTACAAAGAGCAAGTGGTGAGCTTACTTCATTCCTACACCCAATAGTAACTCTCGAATGGCCTCTCTGTGCTAGACACTGCATTCTAGAGGCTTGGATCCATCAATGAACAAAACAGACACCTTCCTCATAAGAGGTGGTGTCGTAGTAGGAAGAGACAGCTAACAGGTAAAAATTAGGTAATGTTCAAAAGTGATCAATATTATGGGGAAAATACAAAGCAAAGCAAGTTATAGAAGACGGGGAATGGGAAGTGGAAGTGGGGGACGCACACAGCAATTTTAAAGGGAGTGGTCAGTGTTGGCCTCGTTGAGAAGCTGACACGAACAAAGACCCCGAAGACTCTCTTTGGGGAGAATGTTTTACTGCAACACAGACCTATGTGTTCCATGCTGATGTCTCAACAGTATCTAAAAATACAGAAATCATTTAAAAAAATACTTATGACCTACTTTAACAGCTGGGTGGAGGCCACTGTCAAAGAGAGCTTCATTTTTGATGATGTTCCCTACCCCAGGCAACACTCTCTGGTCCATTAACACATCACACAACATCCGTCCTTTCTGCTTCTTCACTTCACTTTCTGCTCTTGAGAAACTAAATTTAGGGGAACATACATCTAATTCTTCCATCATTCTTACTCTCTGTTGGCTTTCTGTGGAGTTTCTGTAGCAAGGAATATAAAACACATTAATCATAAGTCTAGTTATAATTTCACAAAGTGTAATTTAAAAGGAGCTTTGATAGAAACAGTTTCTGTTAATCGGAGTATGAGTTATATAGCCAAACAATGAAGACCCTGACAAACCAGATTATCTGAAGGCGCTTTCAAAATGAGGTTTTATCAATTACAAACCATTTTTAAAACATCTATCTAGCTCCACATTTCAAACCAAACTGCAGATCTGTCTCTGCAGTTTTTCAGCTGAAGTACTTTTCTTTTTTACCTGAGTTCTACTGATGAGTCAAAGAAACAAATCAGATCTTCGGTGAGCTGTACTTCAAAAACAGGAGAACCTCCATTTTTATTTTTATACTCAAGTGGATTAATCTGGATGGAGCCTTTCATTCCAAAATGAATCCTGAAACAACATCAAACCCAGTTTTGAGTGGCAGAAAGTATGTTGTGTATCTAATTCTTTCCCCTTCATTTCACTTCTTGGATTATAAGCAAGCAAATGTTAGTCAAGATAGGTACTTTTAGGGGGTGAAAAATGTAACCAATATGATATCTTTTTCTGCTATGGCTTTGTGTCCTTATAAAACTAGAAGATGTAACAATTCAGTTTTTCAAACCACAAATAAAATGAATTTCTAGAGAAATAATAGGGCCCAACAATAAGCCAAGAAAACATACCCTGTTCTTCTTTTCTTGTCAGATGAAGTAGTTTATTTCATGGAACAGTCTAGTGTTTCAACTTTCTCTCGGATTCAAAGCCTTTGGATGAGATGAGGCTAAATTTAAATTGCCTACAGTTTTGTTTTGTTTTTAAATAAATTCTACAAAGCCACTAATATTCATTCAAATTCTGTATTTCTAGCCACAATGGATGGAAAATGTTTACCTTCACTAAAATGATATCTACAGTTTAAGACACTCTTCTTCCCCCTTGCTCTGGGATACACAATAAAACAATTTTTTGCAAAATCTTATGCATCAAAAGAGAACAAGTCAAAATGTTATTGTCTTCAATTCTTCTAGTTTTCTTTTACCTTTATATGTATTGGGAAGAAAGGATTTATAAATATTTACAGTTAGCTTGAAAGCCACAATGCAGTGATGAAAAATTTATAACCTTGCAGCTTCTATAGGATTGATTAGCATGTCCAGTAAAAAAAAAAAAAAAAAAAGAGAGAGAGAGAGAAAGTGGTTTCGTGAGACCTCTGATGATGAAGATCAAAAATGATTCTCAAGATGAAATACTGTGTCCGCCTTTCAAATCCTTCTCCTTCTATCTTTGTTGAGTTAATAAATATGGCTCTTTTGGCAGCAAATGTTACTGCACTGTGCTTCTAATTCCAAAGCACCATGTTATAGTATTGTACAAGGTTAACCAGTCTAACTTTAAAAATGTGGGTTTTAAACTCTGTGTGCCCTACTATCAATCATAAATGCATTTTACATGCCCCATAGTTCTTGACAGGAAAAATGTGTGCCTGTAAGTACTCCATAATTTAGCTTATGGAGGTTCAACCCCAGTGAAAGGTGTACAACTGTCATGCCCAGAAGCCATCATATCTGAAATCTTTTCAGCTGCATGTCTCATAAAGTGGATTCTAAATCACTTTCTATAATGAAACTGCAACCACATAAAAAATCTCAAAGGTTAAGACCCAAATGAAATGCAGGCGTAGCCCCAATAAGAACTCTGAATCAAATTAAGTATGTTTTTTTTTTTTGTCTTATTAAATCTGGTCAATTTAGAAGAAAATGTGCATAAAAATCACAATTTTTAGTTTATTCTTATTTATTTTATTTATATGAAATAGCAAAATGTTGTGTTGACTGAGCCCCAATAAACCAACAAATGTTGGGTTGATTGTTAAGTACCCCTTTATATTAAACTAAGAAAAATACACCAGTATCATGGAAATTTTTAGGCACAGTCACATCTGTACTGTTATAACAATTGCCATATTGATCTTTTATAGACCAGGACATAGGCTCATATCACATTTACATTCAAGAGTTCAGTTTGCTTTTCAAGATCCCTCATTATAATCAACCCAGTTTAAGAAAATTTTATTAGATCCTTATTTCTAACTCTTTACCTTCTCAAATGCCTTCCACCCCCAACCTAACTGGTTACCTAAGGTCATTTACTCTGAATAACATGACTGCCTGCCAACAGTGGGCATTAGGCCCAACTTTCAGTTGGTGTCTGTCCCTTGATACAGTTGAATCAGAAATGGACACCCAAGTCAAGCTAGATCCATCAGTATCCAGTACCTGGATCCATCTGCCTTCTCCTGACAAATTTATAGATTTCGGCTGCAGAGAGATCAGTTTCCCGTTAGTACTAGGAGATCCAACATGGGAACTGTCTACAGAAATGTCACCCAACATGAGCAACAGAGAAGCCAAGAGAGGCCTGTCTGCAGGAAGAAAGAGTACAGCAGAATTCAGTGAGGGACAGAATAAAAAAAATGCAGAGTCCTCATAGCATTTAGCCTTTGCTTCCAATTCTGCCTGAAACCCGACTGCCTATCTTCAGGTAAGATACCCCATATTCTTGTAAGAAATAATTACTGAACTCATTTGAGTTGGGCTTCTGTCACTTGCAACCAAAGTTCTAATATAAATTATATCCAAAGTAAACATTGAAGTGATATTTAAAAAAAATGCCTCTAGTTAGAAATAACTTCCTAAAACAAATCAATAAATAAGACCTGATAACTATTTTAAACATCAGCCACGTTTCCAGGTTATCACTGTGAGAATGACCAGAAGGATCAGAACAGCCTAAAGCTTAATTTTTATTATGCTATAAATAGCATAATAATAGTGGTGTCACAGGTTCATCTTAGTGATGACTAACTACACATTACAATAAGGCAACTGCTTATGAAAATTATCAAGTGGTCAAAAGTGACCTAAGGATAACAATGACTGTAAAATAGTTGAATATAATTATTGTAAAGCTTATGCTAGAAATTCAGAGAAAAAAGTTAAAAAACAATACGGAATGAACCATGTTAAAAAGGAAACAGGGAGTTCTGCACCTCCTTAGGGTACAGAAGCTAAAAGGACATAGAGCTCCTATCCTAACATGGAGACAAAAGTCGTATTATTTACAGAATCATAAATTCTCTTGAACCCATCAGAGACAAGAGGCTGCAGGCAGCCAGGTGAGCTAAATTCCAAAGAGTAACAAGCCCCTTCCCCCTGCATGTGGAAAGGCAGACACACAAATTATTTTATCTGTGGCAGACTATAGGCAGAAGAGACGGCTACCATAAAAATAGGTAAGAAGGAAATAGCTAAAATTTTCCACAAACTTCTAAACACTCAGTGTGGCTAGTATGACTGTTTAGAATTCCTGGAGTCCCAGACACAAGGAGAGCACAGGTTCACACGTAAGCTCTTTTTCACGGGTGTGCACCGTTGTGCGTGAGAACGATTTGTCGTGGGAAGGGACCAAGAGAGCCACCCTTGGTGGCATGACACTGGTCTATAGCCGAGGGAGAGGTGCAAACAGAAAGCCCTCTGTCCCTGAAGGAATAACAGGAAACCATGTGTGCACAACAGTCAGTCTTGCATCGGGCAACAAACAGAAGCAGGTGACCATGGGGGAGGGCAGGAAAGTCTTTGCCACCAGGCTCAGGCCAAATGCGCTGTTGCTGAGGACGAGCAGAGCAAAAGCCATCTGTCTTCAGGAGTGAGGCAGGGCGTCAGCTCTGTCACAGAATCCTGCAGTGATACGTGGAGACATCTGTTCCCACTCACAGATAGGAAGGAAATGCTCTTTTACTGAAGACCACCCACACATGGAAGGAAGAATTTGACTGCCTTGGGGCGGAAAGGGCCAGTAGCTCTGAGAAAAGTGCAACCCTCAGGTCCATGTGCACAAGGCTTAAGATTAAACCTGGCCTAGAAGAACCATTTTCCCCATTATGGACCTCTCACTGAATAACAGGCAACAGCAGTCTACCACTGGGGTGAGAGTGGGGGTGGGGAGGGGAAGTGTGTGGAGAAATCCCCTCATGATACGAATACCTAGGGTCTGCTAAAAGCTGAAAGTAGGGCAGAAACACAGAGAACCAGCCCCAGACACACCAGGCCACACTTGAGTTGGAGCTGCTGAAGTGTTTGATGTCACCGGTGCACCGAAGCCAACTGCAAACACAACAAAATCTGAACCGAGCTGAACTACTCAATCCCCTGCCCTAATGACCTGATAGAAGAGGTATTACTATTTTTGAGGTGAAATATTATTTAATTCAGTGTCTACTGTTCCTCTAAACACAATTATCTGGAATTGAAAATAATTGACACATAAAAAAATAAGATAAAAAAACATCAACGAAGGGACTCAATGTCAAGAGAAAAAGCAGTCAACAGAGCCAGACCCAAAGATGTGCCAGATGTTGCAACTATGAGGCAGATAATTTAAAATCAACTTAACAATTAAAATTACAGTTGTCAGTTGAGAATATCATGCCAGGTCGATCTGCTATGATAAGGTTTCTAACCTTCCACAATTACTATAGTGCTGCACATGGATTTTATGCTAACACGTTTCCAGGCTTTTATAACCTTGCACAGAGGTGTGATACAGCTACACAATCAGAGCCAAGGCAGGCCATGCATGGGCCATTCTCCACCATACAGCCAATGGCAGATGCTTTCCACTCATGATAGATCTCTATATGCTTTCAAAAGGGATATAGTAACCAAGATCCAGCAAATCCATGTCTAGGAATTTATCTTAAGAAAACATCAAAATGGTAAAACATAAATGCTCAGGGATGTTAACTTCAGAATTATTCGTTAAAGTGAAAAATGGGGGAAAATGCTAATCAGTAGTGATTAAAAAATGATGACAGAGTGGAATACTAATTAGGCAAAATAATAACGTACATGTATATTTTGACACTGACCAATACAATGTGAATACTATGTAAAAAAAAAAAAGCCTAATATAATTAAAATTCCCATTTATATAAAAATCATAATATACAGTATCATATCATGATCTGTACATGTGTAATGTAAATTATGTATGAATATATGGTATATACACTGTATTTTATCTATGATATTTACAAAAATGTTAAAAGTGCCTTTTTTTCTGATAGTAATTACGGGTGGTATTTACTTTTGCCATTAGACTTTTTGGAACTATCTTAATGTTTTATAATTGACTTTTTTTTTTTTTTTAAGATTTTTATTTATTTATTTGACAGAGAGAGACAGCAAGCCAGATAGGGAACACAAGCAGGGGGAGTGGGAGAGGAAGAAGCAGGCTTCCAGCAGAGGAGCCTGATGTGGGGCTCGATCCCACAACGCCGGGATCAGGCCCTGAGCCAAAGGCAGACGCTTAACGACTGCGCCACCCAGGCGCCCCTATAATTGATTTTTATATTACTTTTAGAATAAGGAAAAAATTGCAATAAAATAATATGTATTATTAAATAAAGCAAGAAAAGAAGAGCAGAACTAGTAATCATGTAGGCTGTCAGGTGCAGAAGGGAGAGCCAATGAAAGAGATAAAGATTTCCAGATTTTCTCCAGTTACGCATGAAAGCATCATAGTTACTGAAATAGAAAATAAAAATTTCAATATCTACCATTTCAAACACTAAAGATGTTTCATGTTCTGCCCGTAGATTACTTTTAGTGGTTAGTTTTCTTATTTTTTCTGTCTCTCTCTCCTCCTTCCTTCCTTCTCTCATTTAAATTGAGGTAACATTGACATAGAACGTTAGTTTCCCATGTACAACATAACAATTCAATGTTTGTAGACATTGCGAAATGACTAGCACAATAAGTCTAGTCAACATCTGTCACTGAACACAGTTACAAACATTTTTTCTTGTGATGAGAATTAAGATCTACTCTCTTTACAACTTTCAGGTCTGCGGCACAGTATTGTGAAACACCGTGGTCCCCGTGATGTACGTTACATCCCCAGGACTTACTTATTTCCTATCTGGAAGTTTGTGCCTTTTGATAATGGTCAGTTTTCTTAAATTGCAGGTGACAGAAACCCAACTCAAACAGGTTTAGGCACCAAGGAATACTTAGTAGCTCACAGGATCTGAGGGAGGATTGAAGGATCAAGTTTCAGGAAAGGAAGGAAAGCAGCTGGGTCTCAGGAACAGATGGAAGGAGGGGCCAGAAGGCCTTTCGGATTCTCGGTTTTGTGCACGCTGGTTTTATTTTCTACCACCTCACGAGCTGAATAACACGGACACCCACAAATTCTAAGGCCTCATATCCTAGCTTCCCTATGTTACAGGGCCTGACCCTCCTTGCCTCCAGAAGAGGAAGTCTCATGGAAGAACCCACACTGACCCAAACGACTATGTATGAGACAGAAGATCCGGTTAAGATCGCGCTAGAGTCAACCTGAATTCTGTGGTCAGTGTGGCCAGATGACCAGCTTCCCGAAGGAATGCTGTCCCTAAAAGACAAGTGAGCATGTTGGGCAGACAGATAACAGGACTGACTACTCAAGTATCTGATTTCATTTAGAACTTTTATCATGCTTCAATTTTTCTAACATGGTAATGTGGCAGATCACAAAAGCTACGTCTAAGCTATAAAAACCTTTTTATGAGTAGTGTAGAATCGATTCCTTAAAGATTGTTTTGCAAACGAAGAACTGTCACATTATCTTGTGCATAGCTGTTTAGAGGATCAAATCACTTAAACTCCAATAAATTGCAAAATTGACAATGTGTAAGGCTTCTCTAAAATGGGAAAGCCTGTAAAATATTTCAGATATACTTTCGGAATATGATCATTGCAAACCATCAGAGTCGTATAAATCACAAATTGGAAATAGCGAAGTGTTTTGGAAAGAGAGATTCATTAAAAAAATATATCTTTCAAATGCGAGTCCAAGATGTAACAGCTGGGTTCATTTTGATGGCAAGTGGCAGCTTCCAGGGTGGATGTGTCTGGGTGAATAGATGGGTAGACACATTGCCACAGGGGTACTAGCAATATATACACATCCACAGTTAATAGACGGTATATTTCGGAGATTGTGAATGTATAAGTTTATTCTTGCTTATTCCTTATGTCTCAGTTTTCTCTGATGAGTATTTGTTACATACACAGCCAAAAAATTAAAAATGACTTCTGTTCTGTTAAAGATGAGGAACTTCTTTAGAGCATTCAGAAGGAGTACAGGTATTAATCACATATAACGTCACAACTGTGCTCCAAAAATAAATGCATGTCAGATAACTTTTCCTATTCCATGGCACTGTTAGGGTCACTCGAGCACTTTGATACATCTTTTAGTAACAGAAACAGTTACTCTAATTTGTATCTCTCTGAAGTGTGGACTTTTGCATGACAGATTCTCTCACAGAAGGCTGGGTCTGCATTCTATTTCCATTACAAATGAATCCCAGGAAGATTCGTGGCCTGCCCTGTAAGATGCATTAAAATCCAGGGCAATTTTAACTGTAAAAACCTGTGAGTTAAGGGGTAAATGTAAGTGAGCATTAAGTGTGTTTCCTGCTCTACGGTCTCTAAAATGCAGACCAGCCTGGTGGGTAGCAAGAAGAGGCGAGGAATGAAGACTACATTTCTATCTCATGCTCGCAGACCTGCAACCTCACACAACAATCACATTTCTGTGACAGAGTCATCCATTCTCTAAAGAAGCGTAGGTTGGGAGTGTATATATTTAACTTCTATTAAATTGTGAAAGCAGATGCAGTTGATTTTAGGTTGCTCAGTTTGTATCCAAATAGCTGATCTGCCACTGACCTTGAATTATTATAACAGATAGTCGTTAGGGCTGTAGGAAATTGAAAGGAAGCAAGCCACGGCACTTCTCCCCATGCGTACCCTGAGAGACGTACTAGTTCAGTTAGTTTAAAGAAGCGATTGCCCTTGTTTAGAACTTCAGGGAACATTTACTGACAGCCCTGCACTCAGAAATGATTCCCCTTTTATCAGCCTGGTGGAGGACACTTGATAAAAACCTCCCTCTCATCCTACAGAAATAAATCTGCACGTAACACCAGCGAATCAATAGCATATCAATGTTTTCAACCGCCTTGCATGGATGCCATTGTGTCCTCCTCCATTCAGAGTGAAGGGTTTCTGTCACATCCATCTACTTCCACAACAATGCAACCCACAGCAGATCGTTCCTGCACGAGCCAGGGAGCATGTGCTGACGTTATCATTTCCAGACTGAGAAAAAAACCCACCGAGTGACGCTGTTGGCCAAGGATGGCGGCCACTGACAACAAAGAGAGAACATTGCAAAGGAGAATCAATTACATAAACTCCGAAGGTCTCGAAACGTGCGGTAGATGAGGGGCAGCAAATAACCATCAGACAGTCATAATAGTTCTCTGTGACCATGAGTCACCTTTTGTCAGAGGCACAGGGCCTAGTAACAGGGCTTTTCCTTTAAGGTGAAATTGTTCAATAGCTTCCAGAAACACTAAGAGAGGTTCAAGGGAACACTACCATTCTTCATGGGCTGCAATACCTTAGGCTAAACTCAGAGAAGACAAAGATTTGGTAGACATGTTAACGCAAAGGCCTTTCTCATTTTCCTGCAAAATCGGAACAGGGGCTCATGCTCCGGCGAGTACACACATCTCGACATTCTTGTCCTTAAGTCAATCAAGGTAGGAGATTGCTGGTCCTTCATTGCCAACACGTTAGCAATGAATTTCCATAAGGACTGTGGAAGAATGGAGAACTTGAGAACTTCCGGGAAAAGTTCTGGAATTCTATACATAAGTTTCCAATTCCATACAAGGCTTCAGAAAAAGAAGAAAGACAGAAAACTATAAAAATCTAGAGACAGGCTGAAACCAAACTCGGAGCTGTTATAAATATAAAGAAACTAATGTCACTAATACAATAAACGCTTGGGGAAACACGAGGGAAAACAGGAGGGGAGAAGAGCCGTGTGAGGAATTTGCGAAGAGCCAAGCCCAGCTGTGTTGCTGTACCATCTCCTGGAAGCCCGCCTCGCCGACCCGTTTTTCTTAAAAGAAATAAACTGACTAGACCTCCAAGTGACGATGACATCATAACTTATTCATCTTCTGCTTATTGCTTTCCACGATAGAATCTCAACCTCTTATATTAGAGCTCTCTTAAAAATGGAGTACTTTCTACATGATTAAATGCGACACCGGGTGAACTGCAAGAAAAGCCTTCTACACGTCTCTAAACAGAGAGATGAGATGTATTGTGCAGGTTATCTTACCGTAAAGCTTTCGGCCCAAAGTACATAAAGAGCTCCTTCCCCAAAGTCTGGACACCACTGTAAACGTATCCATTCAACAGTCTCAAGAAATTCTGGCTGGAATCTTTATTATTAGTCGGTGCAGCAGCCTAGGAGAAAATACACACAAACCAACGTAACCACACATACAAACTCTAAACAAAATTATAATTTCATTCTTAAATGTATTTCTATTACTTCATGCCCAGGTGCATCCCAACGAGAAGAATAATCTCCAGCAAGTCAAGTAATGTAATCAGCTGTTTACATATATTTTGTCAAATTACTATGGAGTCATTTAAAGAGAGAGGCCAGAAAAAAAAAATTAAGTGGAAAAGAAAGTAATTGGCTCACAATCAAAATGAGTTTCTTCCAGGACCATATAGCTCTGCACATACGAAAAGAAAGCACAGAAAAACGATGTGAATGTTTTAAAACTAAAAAATAGGGGAGTCTTCCATTTCCAGTAGCACAGCCAAGGTCCCTGAAAGAGCATTTAGAGCCAAACAGCTAAAAAATAGTGGATAAAATATGAAAACAAAATAGTTTTACCTGTAATGATGAACTCAAAAGCCAGAAAGGAACAATAGGAGGTTGAAAACAAGTAAAAGGGGGAGAGAACCCCAAAGATAAGCAACTCTCTGATGCAGGCTATTGTCAGAAAGGCACTTACAGGCCCCAAGGAAAGAGAGTTTCAGCTTTCATGGTCTTGTGAGGTGGAGGGCATCAGTGGTAAAGACCGGGCTCCCCTGAATGACGGGATCTAATGCATGACCTGCTCTTTCCCTCCTCAAACCACAATGTCAAGAATAAAGGAAAAAGAAACCCACTACTTCTTCTTCCCATCACTGTGCAAAACCAAACAATATATTGTGAGGACTACAACATATGTACTAAACACCGTAAAGATCAAGGAAGTTATAAACAAAATAGGAGCCCTTCTGTGGGGCAGGGAAAGGAATGGGACTGGGTTTAGATATTGGTAAGGCTCTTTTTCTCGATGGGCAGTAGGTGAACTGGTGTTCTTTGTATCATTGTTTTTCATTCTTTAGATATGGTTATAAATATTCTTTAATTTGCAATCAAAATATAATAAAAAATTTAAAACCATCATTAATGCCTAGCTATTCTATAAGATACAGTAGGCACATATAATTGTGCTCACACATTAACTCTTAATCTAAGGGAATATCCTCACATACTTCTAACCTTTCTTTCATTTTTCTCGAATGGACCTGAGAACTAGATTAAGAGGGTAGGTAGGATCCAGGATAAAATCTTGGTGTGGGGGGAGGGGTAGTGAGGTAGTGGTGATGGTGACAGGGAAACAATTGTAAAACAATTTTAGAATAGTCTAGGAGAAAATCACAACTTCCCCTCCACTTATGGTAGAAAGATACTCAGTGATTCTCAAACTTTTGGTTTACATTCTAAGTAGTTAAGTCCATTGTATTCTTTAGTTTCCTAAATTGGCCCTTATTTAAAAGACGTAGGGTGCCTGGGTGGCTCAGTGGGCTGAGCATCTGCCTTCGGCTCAGGTCATGATCCCAGGGCCCTGGGGTGGAGCCCCGCATCGGGCTCCCTGCTTGGTGCTCCTCCAGCTTGTGCTCTTTTGCTCTCTGTCAAATAAATAAATTCTTTAAAAAATCTTAAAAAAAAAAAAAAAAGAAAGAAAAAGACACATCATAGTATTTAGTTCAAAGGAACAGAAGGATGGGGCGCCTGGGTGGCTTAGTCATTAAGCTTCTGCCTTTGGTTCAGGGCGTGATCCCGGTGTTCTGGGATCGAGCCCCACATTGGCTCCTCCGCTGGGAGCCTGCTTCTTCCTCTCCCACTCCCCCTGCCTGTGTTCCCTCTCTCGCTGGCTGTCTCTCTCTCTGTCAAATAAATAAATAAAATCTTAAAAAAAAAAAAAAGGAACAGAAGGATAAGAGATATTTTAAAAACCCAAAAAAACAAAGATTGAAAATGGCTAGGGACTGAATTTTGTCCCCTCCAACATTCATATGTTGAAGCTCTCATCTCCAATGTGACTGTGTTTGAAAATAGGGCCCTTAGGAGGTCCTTAGGTTTAATGAACTCATAAGGGTGGGGCTCCGGGTCCAGCAGGATTAGCGTCCTTATAAGAAGAGACCACAGAGAGCTCACTCTCTCCGTCTTGTGTGCTCAGAGGCAGCACCACAGAGACGGAAGTGGTGTCTGCAAGCCAGGAAGACAGCTCGCACCAAAACCAAACTGGCCTGAACCTTGATCTTGGACTTCTGGCCTCCAGAACTGGAAGAAAATAAATCTCTGTAAGCCTCCAGGCGATGGCATTTGTCATGGCAGACCAAGTGGACTAAGGCAGGAACAGACACCATTCTTCCACTAAACCCACGTTCGGTTACAATGGCCACAGCAGATGCTTGAATTTCCCAACTGCCTGAAGTTCAGGGGACCGGCTTCACATCCCTCCTTCACATAATAAGAACTGGGAATCAGTCACAGGCTTGGAGTGACCAATGAACCAGTGCACAGAAGGGATTACAAATGGCAGCCTTCCAGCTCTGCTCAAACCACAGAAAGAACCTGTGGGAGGTTCTAGCAAGAGGCGCTACAGATACACAGGCCACCATGTGCTTGGGACACCTGCCTCTGATTCCTCTCCTCTTTCTTGGTTGAACCCCAGAGCCTAGCAGTGATCATCAAGCACTCCCACAACAGGCTTGAGGACTCAGGAAGGGAAAAATATACCTGCACATTTGCCTCGTTTTCATAAATGAATCTGCTAGAATTGAGAAGTACCAGGAGGCTTGATGTTTTCCTGCATAAGAGAAGACTTTTACCTTGCAACATAAATATACTTGGAACCAAGTGTAGATTAAGAGGGTAGGTTTCAATGCAGGTTTCCATGACAACCAGTTAGTAGGTAAAAAGTTCTTCTAAATTAGCCAGGACACTTTTAAGATGACGATATACAGGCACCTGGGTGGCTCAGTCATTTAAGTGTCTGCCTTTGGTTCAGGTCATGATCTCAGGGTCCTAGGATCATGCCCCGCATTGGGCTCCCTGCTCAGTGGGGAGCCTGCTTCTCCCTCTACCTCTCTGCCCTGCTTGTGCACCGTCTCTCTCTCTCTCACTCTATCTCAAATAATAAACTCTTAGGGAAAAAAGGTGATATACAGAGCAGATACAGATCTGTTATGAGTAGCATTTGCCTCTGCATAGATTGGGTTTGATACATTTTTGGATCTTGGATTTAAGGTCCTAGTGATGTTTTAAAAACCTTCATTTCTAAATTAATGTTTCCCCCACCACTCCCATGTCACCAATCTCTTATCCTCTCTCAATACTGTTTGCTAGGAAGTGGTTTTAGCCATGCCCTGCAAAGTCCGTTGGCTTCTCTCAGGGTTCCCAGCAGAGGCTAGGTGTTCAATCTGATCCCATTTCATATATACAGCCCCAGACCCTGTCGTGGCTTTCCTGCTTGCTAGCCGAGGAGGGATTTGTGACCACTGCCACCATAGTGCTTTAATCTCCTTTAATCCTCCAAGTTTTACAAGTTCATCTAAAACTCAGCCTGTCTTCAGTGTGTTGGGAAGGCAATCATACAGTCTGTCATACTTCTACCCGCTTTGGCTGCACAAGAAGGGGCCTTGGGCCTGGAACATTTCCTATCTAGAGACAAAGAGCCCTCAGGGTTTATTGCCTTGGGGGGGGAGTATCTTTCCCTCTTCCAGGCTCAATGTACATTCGTGTGTGTGTCAATGGCTCTCGGGCACGACCCCAGCTTTCTGAATTGCAGACCCCAGGGGGAGGGCTCGGTGTCCTTCCACCTCTGCACAAAGCGGGGGGTGTGCAGTCACACTGTCTGTGTCTCCTGCACACAGGACCCACTGGCCATGGGGACCCATGCCTTGTGTGGGGCTGGCGCTTGTGCTCTCTCTCGCCTTGGGCTGTAAGCACACACTGGACCCCTTGAACCTGCTGTGCAGGTTTTCTCAGCAACTTGGAATTAGGCACTGGTTTCTTCCAGTGGCACTTAGCTGCCTTTTAACCTTGGCCACCGTCGCGTTACAGTCCAGCCTTCTGCACAGCCTGACCCCCAGGAAACAGTGACACACAGCATCCCCCTCACTTTCCCCATCTCGGTTTCTCACGGTACTGCCCTGAAGCTAATCTTGCCCCCGGTGCTACTTTTACCCCCTGGGAAAACGCAGGACTGAGCGGCTCTTAACCACTTCTCTGTTCCCTGCACACACCTCCTTTCCTCCACTTCATTCCGACATTACCATGTTTCATCATGGCTCCTGGCAAAGAGACAGACAAGGTAACCTTGAACTAGACAGGTTGGCACAACACCTAATAAAACAGTATACGAGTCCCAATTGTCTCCTGTGAATCTGTTCACACTGCCGAATTAACAGCTTTGACAAGCACTTGCACCATTCAGCTTAAAACTGACTGTCAACAGCCACCACAGTGTCTGTAATTTGACACCCTGTGACAACAAAGGTGGGATGTGACACCTGGAAAGATGTCCCTCACCATTAAAAACACGCCAGTCATGACTGTTCATCGGATTCATTCATTTTAGAAAAGTTTACTGACCTTCCAGTATGTATTAGGCCTTGTTCCAGATGATGGGGATGCATTAGTGAGGAAAAACAACAACAATTAAAAACCTCCTGCCTTCAGGGAGCTTACAGTCTTCCACGCAGGGGCGAGCAAGCAATAAATATAATAACAGTGTGTTAAAACATGTGGAAAAGAAATAAAGATGTGAAAGAGAGATCAAGATTCGGGGAGGGTGTAGCAGGTTATAATTCTAAACAAGGTAGTCATAATCTCATGAAGACAATGGTACCTGAGCAGGTCTCATGGGGGTTTTGAGTGAGCCATGATCCACGCATAGGTAACAGCGATGCCAAGGCCCTCCAGTAAAGTGTTTCTGATAACCAGTGAGCAGACCAGGATGGCTCGCACGCAGAGAGCAGAAGAAGGTGTAGACAGATGAGAACCAGACCACGTGGCCCACAAGGTCCACTCTACAGACTGGCTGCTTCTCTGACACAAATGAGGAAGAAGAAAAATAGGATCAACACTACTTTTTAAAATGCTCTATCTGGCTGCTGGGTAGAATTCTGGCTCAGATGATCAGAGTGCAAGCTGGCCAAGAACTCAGAAGTACCGCTAAACGATCCAGATGAGAGGATGGAACTCTGGGCCGATATCGTAGCGGCAGAGGCGGTGAGAAGGGACCAGATTGCTGGCTGGATTTTGAAGGTGGAGCAAAGAGGATTTGCTGGCACACTGGATGTGGGGCATTTTTGGCCTGAATTACTGGAAAGACAGTAGCGCTGGCAATGGAGATGAAGATTTGGGTGGAGCGGGGGGGAGCGGAAGGTCGGGGCTCAGTTTCAGGTAAGTTAAGGTGAGACATCGAGCAGGCAGGTGGGCATGAGTCTGGAAAGAGGTCTAGGCTGCAGATGTAAATGTATCTAGTCATCAGCATTCAGATGGCTTCTAAAGCTTTGAGACTGGATGATGTCAGCAGGAGAGTACAGACCACGAAGAGAAGGCGCCCAAGAACGGCGGGCTAGGACACTGCCCTGGGAACTCAGGAGGAAGAACTGGCAAACTCTCATGAAAAGGAGGAGGAAGAACAGCACGGGTGAGAAGGCAGCCGGCAAGGCAGGAACTAAACCCAGCAGGGGTGGTGTCCTACAAGCCAAGGAAGAAAAGTTTGGAGGAAGACTCGTGGCCGGTACCACTAATAAATACATCAAGTCAGACAAAGACCGAGACATGACCACTGGATTTAGCCATGCAGAGGTGATTCATGACAAGGGTTTTGGAGAAGTGACAGGAAGCAAAAGCCTGGTTGAAGTGGGTTCAAGAGGCTACGAGAGGAGAGGCAGCAGAGGCAGTGAAGCAGTGTGAACATGGGATGCTGTCCAAGGCAACACAGAAACACAGCAATGGCTGAAGGGAAGTAGAGGCAAGAGGGTTGGTTTGCTTTAAGATGGGACAGCTCAGGAGAGGGGAGAGCTGTCATGCTCCGAACGGACGGCTGAAGGAATGTCTTCACTAGGCAAGGAGGGACGGCTCAAGGACACATGGGGTCTGTTGGTCTTGACAGGAACACGGACAGTCCATCTACAGGATCAGGAAGGAAGGCACCTTATGTGGGTACAGATGCTGGTAGGTAGATGTGGTTGTGCAAATTCTCTTGTGGTTGATACATTTTCTCAGTAAAGTGGGAATGAGAGTATCAGCTAAGAGGAAGGTAGGCCCCAGAACCCTGCCTCCTCTACAGGTAATGTAGCGCAAAATACTAAGAGTATTTGCAGCAACCACTAGCACAGAGTCAGTTTAGCCAGCTTCTGACATGATTCAGTATCATCATTCACAGGTCTCATTATTCACAGGTAGAGGCCAATGGCTTCACACAAATGGCATCCCTCATTCCATCCTAGAGACATACATGAAAAAATGTCATTAAAACCTCACTATTCAGGACCACTTTGGGCATCCTTAGTTACTGACATCAACCCAATGATCTTCAGTTGATGGTGTTAATCTCATTAAAAGGAAGTACCGATTTGTATTTGTTTACATGATCTTGGGCTTACTAGGATCATAATGTTTCCTGATTTTTTATTTTATTCTCTGCCTTCTGAAAACCCAGATTGTTTTCTGGGAAGTTTTCCATTCCGTAAGGACTACTGCTCACTGTTCAGTGGCTAGACGGGACCATCTGTCTCTCCCCCCTTATCAGAACATCTGAATTTAATTCAGCAGTAATTCATCATTGAATTTGGTTGTAACTGGTTAAACAAAATATTTAAGAGTACAATTCATATCAAATTTTTGTGCCACTCCTTCTTGAACCACTCTATGACATACATTTTGGAAGAGAGCCATCCAAAGAAACAGTAAAAACCTGGTTAAAAAAACATAGGGTTTTTAATAAAAACCTCTGCCTTTTTTTTTTTTTTAAATCCACGTAGTCGAACGCCCCAGAGCTCCTAATAATGTCTATCAAGAAGAAATTCAAACCTAGCTTATCCTGGTTTCTATCCCAGATTTCCCTCCCAGGGACTGTCTAATAATGTGTAAAAGGGGTCTATAAGGTCGTGCCTCAGGACTACCTAGAATCCTCACTGTGGGAAATTTGGTTCCACAGACAGCTTATGGAGAGCACAGCTGAAACATCCATTATAACCAATGCTAAGGGGTAGGTTAAAAAAAGTTTTTATATCCAGGATTAATTCCTTAAGGCATCAGAGGTTGTCCTGGTGCAGACATCTATATGCTCCCCAAATTATTGTCAACTATCAGATATTTTAGAAAGTCTAAGAGATCCAGCCACGGGAAATTTGGCTATTTAGCAAGAGAAAGTCTCAGTGGATGGCCCTCCAAAACTTTATGGTTACTGGACCACATATTTAAAAGACAAAGGAGAGTACATGCCCTTGTAAATAAATTCTGTTGTGCTTTGGAGGATGAATTCAAAAATATAAAGGCTGATACACTTAAAGTGCATGAGACCATTAAACCTCTTTGCACAGCTGTCAGTGAAAAGTGAAATATGTCGTTCTGGCTGAGAGAGCCTCAAAGAGAACCACAAACCAAATCCTTACAGGTACAATATAGGTCTTACTTCACTGGTGTTTTACCCTCCTCTCCATGATCAAAAATAACACACAATATGACATCAAAAAACATATAAAGAAATGCTGAAATGGTCATGGAACTAACAGCTCTGCACATACTGAAGAAAAGATGTTTATGGCCTGAGGACGGCGCACAGGACAACACAGATGTCAGCCGAAGGGCAGGAAGGATGGTAGGTGGAGCAGCAGTCGCTGTGGAAAGAGACAGACTCGCAACTGTCAAACGACTTCAGTGCAACAGAAACTGTTCCAGCTACAGATGCTGCGTGACCTTGGCTTGAATACATTTCAGAATTCGTTTTTTAATACTTGATGAGATGTTTGGGAATTAAAATGAAATGTTAGCATAACCTCTTCCTTGCTCACATATATAGATTGTATTTCTCTCTGGTACTAGGATTTCCCCACCTGGGAAGCAGAGTCAACTTGAGGCTTTCTCCCTGCCGAATGCAGCAACCACTAGCACAGGACTTTCCATACTGAACGAGTATTTGACTTTGACTTGTGTTTCTCCTCTGATCCCCTAAGCTCCTTGGGGACAGCGACTATGGTGTTTAACTAATATTCTTGAGAGCTTCACACAACGCCTGGAGTGAAGTAAACATGTGCAGGATTAATCAGATCCCTCCTCCGTCCCCTCCTAAAACTGCGTGTGGCTTTAAAATACAGGCTCACTCATAGCATAATGTATAGATGTGTCCAATCACCACGTCGTACACCTAAAACTAATGAAACACTGTGCATCGACTATACCTTAATGATTAAAAAAAATACATAGACTGTCTCCCCACCTACCATCTCCATCCTTACTTAACCTTTCCCAAAATTTCTTGGCAAAAATTTCTACTCCACCATCTGTTTCATCTCCTTTGAAAATTATTAACACTCTACTCTTTTCTTTTTCTTCTTTTTTGAGATTTATGATTTGAGAGAGAGAGAGAGAGAGAGAGAGAGAATGCAAGCAGGGGGAAGGGCAGAGGGAGAGAGAGAATCCCAAGCAGGCTCACAGAGCCTGACTCAGGGATCGATCTCATGACCCTCAAGACCTGAACTGAAATCAAGAGTCAGATGCTCAACCAACTGAGCCACCCAAGTGCCCCAGTATCTTGTTTTCTAATGATCTACAATGGAGTGAGGCTTACACGTTAGAGGACCACATTTTCATAAGGACCAAAAGCTAGATGGGAGTAAAATACTATATTTACCAGAATTTCCCATAAAGTAGGCTTTATGAGAAGGTTTAGGAATTCTGTTTAGGAATTCTTCAAGGGGAGAGATTTTGGAAGGGACCGATGTATTTTCAGCAACCAGGGCTAGCATGCCCTGGTTTCTGTTTGAGATGTTCACTCAGCATTTAAATGGTTGCTTTAAAACATCGATTCTAATGCTACATTTGGGCTTTGAGAGGAATGATACATGAAGATCTTTTAATTCAGTCGTCTATCATTTGGGCTCTAGACCCAGGTTACGTGATTCCCGGCACACTATCATTTATAAAATAATCAGCTTTGGAAAGTATACTTGGGACATAATAAAATTTTCAACTTATGACTGACCATCTCAAGCACTTGCATATATTTTTAAGCTTTTTTTTTTTTTTAATTCCATTTTAGGAGGAAATTCTGGTATACCAGTGATGGTTTGTTCCACTTATTTTGAGAGCTATTGTGTACAAACTGGCCAAGGCTTTTGCAATAAACCTAAGATTTGCAAGTTTTTCACTGGTCCTACTATAGAATCTGGGGTTATCACCTCTTTGTGTATGCTCCAGCTGCCCAAACTCAAAAATTAATTTCCACAAGCCTATTATCTTTGTTATAACTATACACAAATGCCCAATATATGCTTGACTTCCTCACATTGACCCTTATAATCCTGTTACTGTGAGATCTGAACATTTCATCCTTCCCCCCCCTGAAATAGAGACGAAAATCTCCTATGCCACAATTTTAAGTATGATTGAGAAGGGTTCACCTTCCCATTTTCAAGTGGCTTAATAATATGAAATCGTCAAAACAACATATATCTTCAGAGACAGCACATGATTTATTGTGCTGATTACCACTTATCCTGCCTATCCATGGGTGAACAGGAAGATGAACTTTTCAGAACAGAGCAAGACTTTTCCATAGATAAATGTTTCAGCTCTAGTACAACTATATATTTTCCCCCACAGAGAAAAGAAAATACCATATTTACTTTCGTAGTCTCTCCTCCTTGTTTTTTGGCCACATGCTTTTTTCTCCCCTAATACAACACTTTTCTTAATCAGAGGTCACTTACCTACCAATTTAAACCATCAAAGAACCTAATTTTAAAATGGTCTGTAAGCACCAAAGAGAGGTCTTTAGGTTCATACATCAAAACATATTCTACAATTTTTTAAGAGCAGAGCCTTCAAACATTTACACAGAGGCTAAATGCTTTGTACATAATTCGAGGGCACCAAATGATTGTAAACCCTTCATTAAGGAAAAGAGCGTTCTTCCAATTTATGGGTCTGGGAAGAAAGCCCGATCTGGGAGAAAAAGGAGCAATTACCAGGACATTGACTTTGCTAGACACTAAGCTAAGAGTTTCATGCGTCCTCTAATCTAATCCTGACCAAATCAGCAGAGATGTGACGGTATGCATCTCTATAGGAGGAAATAACGAAAGAGCTGGAATTCAAAATCAACATGGTCCGATATTCTTTTCTGTACATCAAACCGAGTACCTCACTGTCAGAGTAAAAGCTACAATGGCCATGAAAAATCACCTTCCTTAGTCTCCTCTGTAAGATTGTTACTTGTTCTTCATTATCCTTTGTTCCATGATTCCATATAAGGCTGAATGCTGAAAATAATGACCCTCAGTCATTAAGGAGAAACCAGTATCAGTATGCATTTAAAAAGGTAAGGGATTATATAATGCATGTTCTCGATCACGGTATCTCCCATGCCAGGTCAGTATCATATTGTATGTTCTATACAATTTTAAAACCCCTTTGTATTGAAAGGAATAAGCTTCCTTTAGCTAGAAAATGAATCTCTGTGGATTAGCTCATCCCTTCACACAATGGCACTAAAATGAGTTATGATTTCTTTTTTCCCCACTATGAACAAGAGGAAAAAGGAGGAAATCTTTTACTTTGTGGCTTCATTATTTTCTCGTGGTAGGAATTTCCACATAACATACATAACAAAATACACATACTTATAATGCAAGATTCTGGACTGAATTTAGTTTTAAGTCCTTAATCATTTGGGGTTATTCAACACTTTTCTGTTCTCCATCCATTTAAATTGTTTATTAAATGCCTACTCTCTTCACGACACTGTGAAGAACATAAAAAGATGAGTAGGAGTAGCTATCACAGTGAATACATGTATCAAATTGTAAGGAGTGATAGAACAGTCAGAGGATCATGTTTCAAATGAAAGGAATGCTTATAAATAAACTGTTTCATATCCAGTTTGGTGAAAAGGAGATCGAAAACATATGCAGATTCCACACCGATTTCACTAAAAAATTGTATCCACCCAACAATTAAAATCGGAGGATTGACTCTTCGCAGCTCATCAACTGGAGATGTTCATTGATATTCCAATATTGTTTCTTACCATAAGGTTCCACAAGCTCCAGCAGAGTTTTATGCAATGTGTTTACACAGTTGCATAATTTTATGCTGACAAGACAGTGGATCAAAATTCAGAGAAATAATATAATGCATACACGACTAGCAGATGCTGCGATCTTGTACGGGTAGGCTTCTTCAAAACAAGGATCAGTTGTCACAAGGAGACACACATTGAAGTGTGATCTCTGAACTCCAAATCGAAGCAAAAAGGAGGGAACACTATCCGATACACTAACGCAGATAGGGGGGGGGGGGGGGGGGTGTTGGTTTTTCAGTACCGTGATTACCTGAATTATTTTAAATGCCCAGTTAATATTTCTTCAACTTTCTTTTGTATTTTTTGTTTAGTGCAATGTAAAAAATATAGTATGCAGTTGTTAACTTATTTTTAAACTCTGTCTTGTGAAAACTAGTAAATTCAAGCCAGTAGCAGAAACATTTAAACAGCTTTAACTCCCTGCTGTAAATGTCTGGGAAACATGGGATCATCTGTTACGGGAATGATCATGCTGGAGATCAGTGACAACCTACATTTTGATTAAATTTACTATCGATCCAGCAACCCTCTGAAATGCAAAAGACACTTTCTGTTTAGATTATTATTGTTATTATTATTATTTGATCAAAGGCCCAGCAAGCGAAGCCAAGGCAAAATATTTACAATTTTCCCAATAACCACAAAGAAGTTGCTATTACTTCCATATTGATTTTCAAATCCAGTTCCCATAAAACCAGATTCCTGATCCCAATCATAAAGACGTACTCCAATTTTTAATACCACTTTACGTCAAAACAGAACAGTTTTAAGGGCGGGCCTTTTTATTTAGAGGTTATAGGTTACTTAGTTTAGTATTGCTTCCAAGAGATGTTAACAATTACCCAACAATTAGTGAAGCATTTGCGTTCTATTATCAGGTTGCACTCTCTTGCGCAATCTGAATAGAGGATCGGAAGTCCTTAGAAGAGAATTCTCAGCATAGGTAAATTGATAATTGAACAAAACTACAAGCGGTGGGTGGATACAACCAAAAACCCAAGGTCTCACTTCCCTAGTTAATAATCACAACGACATATTAAGCAATATGGTGTTTCTGCCTCTGAAGCAGCCGTTTTCTCCCTGAATCTTTTATAACTGAGAAAAGGCTACAGTTAAGAGTAACAGGCTTTGGATTCCAAAGGAGGGAACCCCCCCTTCACCCCCTGGTTCAACCCCTTACTAGTCATGTGATCTTGGGCGACTTAATTAAATTTACTTGGAACCTCCCATTCCTCAACTGTAGAATCATAGGGTTATTATTTCTCCTAACTACACGAAACGTAAAGGTTCTTCAAAGGCACTTTATGTCTTGCCACCAGAGATAATCACAATAAACTTAAAGGAAACGTCCCTGCTATTTTGGCCTAAATACCAATGAGGTGATATTTATTTAAAACATTAAGTTGGATTCTCACAGGAGGAAGTTTATCTTATTCATCTTTGCATCCCCAGGAGCTAGCATGAAACCTAACACAAAATATATGACTGCTGAATGATGTAAATCCTGATACCCACACACATATTCATGTCATATCCATTTCTGAGCCTACTGCCTTTACTGGGGAAATAGCAACTCTGTCCCCTCTTCATCTCCACCACCAGCCCTCCCCCCTGGATTCCTGCAGCCCTCTCCTAAGTGAGGGTGCAGTATCTACTTTGGCTCTCCTCCAGTCTTTTATTTTTCCTTTTCAAGATAGAGTGCTCTTTCCAAAGTGTGAGTGGATCGCACCACACTTTGAAGACCCCCATTACTTGTAAGATAAATACAGAGTCCCTAACCAGGTTTACAAAGATCTCCATGGTCTGGCTCCTGCCCAGCAACCTCAAACGACCTACCTTCTAGCTCATTTCTGTTTTCCAGTCACACTGCTTCTCTTTCAATCCTTCAAATATTTGAAGCTTTCTTCCTTTGCTAATGCTCTGCCTAACGTGTTCTGCCTGTCAACCTTCGGCCCATGTGTTGCTTATTCCTCACCCTTCATACCTCAGTTTAATTGTCAGCCGAGCCTCTCCTGACCTTCCTGAGTCCTTACAGAACCAAGTAGGAGAGCCTTCAGAGGATTTATCAATTTATATTTATGTTCTTAATGATTGCCCAAGTACCTTCCCAACTCAAGTGTAGGCTCCACAGGGAAAGCATTTGCTTTTGCTCCCCAGATGACTTGATATTCAAAATTTTGTGGAATGCATGATTTTTATAAATATTAATATTCTAAGAGAACACTCAAGATCCAGCCTTGTGGTACCCTGACCTCATTTTGAGAAACACTACACTAAAAGAATAGGTGCAGAGCATTTAATGACGTATAAAGTCAAAATAAATAAAATACAAGGGCAGTTGGAAGAAGATGCAAAACTTAACTCTTTTCCAAGTTTGAAAAATATTATTTTCTCAGACTTAGAGCCTTATTTCTTTCAAGTTGTGAACATATGTGAATTTCATAGCAAGCCATTTTTTCTTCCCGGACCAAAGGCTAGGAGGGAGTTTTGCAGGAGAAATTAAGTACAGCTCAATATTGCATACATCCATGGAAATACAATCATCCAGACATCCAAAGGGCTTTTAAGGCATGATGGCTTAATCAGAATATTTTTAGTACAAATTCTAAATTCTTAACAAATGAATATCACACCATCTGCAATGAATGCCTTGAGTGGCCAGAAGCTGTGCTACAATTTATTTTAAGAAGAAAGAAATTCACTTAAGGGAACCAGAGCTGGGTTCCACAGCCCCTTCATTAGATAGCAAAATTAAGTTGAGTGGGAAGGTCAGTGCTACATTTTTTGTGTGCAATTTTAGAATTATATGTTAGTTGTGCTACACCTATCAACTGCAGGATAGCAGGCAGGTGAGAAGCTGGAATTCCATGCTAAAAGCTTATTGTCTTAAAAATGTGAGGGGGAGAAAATGGAGAGATCTGATAATATTAACAGCAGAAAATGCACCTATGGACACAAGGAGACCATCTTTTGTTGAGCTGTAGAAAGTTAAGCAAGGTGATTCGTAATAAAACACCTTCGATCAATCCTTGCCTGGGCATCTCCCTCTGGCAGCGTTTGCTCAGCTCTCCCGTAGTCTCTACACAGGTGCGCGAGCACTGACTTGTCCCTCTTGCAAGGTCCTTAAAGTTAGGGAAACGCTGAGCCCCACGGAGCCTGTTCAAGAGCAAAGAGATGACACTTTGGGCCCTGGAAACCCGACGGGATCTTTATTCCATTGTCCCCTGCTGACCCCATAGCAAATTATATTAAAGGCTCACCTGGGTCGAGACCACAGCCAGCGAGGCTGCGTGAGGCAAGACCGGGCCTCCCAGGCTCTGCAGGGCGCTTCCCCGCACGTCCTTCACCGCCTGGCCCGGGCGCACTCGCGCCCGAATTTTCTCTCCATTTAGAGTACAACCTGGTCCTTCCACCATCTCCCAAACGGTACTGGGGTTCACTAGTTGCAGGTCCCCGCGGAGAAAGCTCCTGTGCAACTCAATCCGCGCGCGGGTTCTTGCGCGGAGAGGAAGTTCAAATCTCCCGCGCTTCCGGCGCCGCTTCGGCCGCCAGGCCCCGCCCAGCTCAGGCCCGTCTGGCCCCGCCCCGGTCCCCCGCTCAGGTCCGTCTGGCCCCGCCCCGGCCCCTCCAGTCGAGGGCCGCCTGGCCCCGCCTCAATACGCCCGGAGTGCGTGGAGCCCACCCCACCCCGCTAAACTGTAACAGCTGAAGCAATTGGGACTCCAGAAACTCCAACCTTTTTGTTTTGAGGTTTTGCTCTTGTCTTTGAACTATTCAATACACGTCCATTTTGTGATCTTGTCCTCTAATTCTGCCCTAAAATTCAAGGTCGTCTCTGTCTTGGCAGGCTTTGGTTTTTGTATGCCCTATTCAGATGTGGGTAAGGAAGAGAGGAGCTCAGAAAAAGGGGTTTTAGAACAAGCAGCCTATGTATTTTCTCCTGTAGAGTTAGCATACTTTCGAAAATGTGGCTTTATATACCAAATATATTTTAGTCTCTATGTTAAAAACCCTTTCATGTTTTAGATAGCTGAGCTAAGTGAGCTCTACCAAAATTCATCAACCATTCTTTTATGGGATGCCCCAGATGAATGCTGTTTGAAATTGCTTTATAAGAGGCAGGGCTCTATGGAAATATGAAGGCAATGCCTAGCTTTTCACATTTACGCAAAGATGCACGCATATAAATATATGAAGCTAATGACTCCATACATTTTTGTAAATAATAAAAAATCTAATCTTTTCTGAAAATTAAAATATAGAGCATTAAAACAGAATGTTCATTTGTCTGTGATTTAATCAGCCTATCACTGTGCTGTAGTTAAACCAGAAGAATATGTATACCAGAGCCTTGAATTCAAACATTTAAGCAGCATTAAATATTTCTCTTTGTGGGGAGAGATTAGTGATCAAGTTAGCTGGATCGCGTTCAGGATTCTTTGTACTTTACTCTCTTGTTTAATTGTTGTTTACTCTTCCAGGTCAAATTACTAAATAATTGAGAAAGAATCCTCCTGTTCATCGCAACCCAAATTCAGTCATAATCTCTGCCCATTGATGGAGGAAAGTGCCATACACCTTTCTTGCTTCTACCTTTGTATTAATTATTTATTGCAACCTAGTAAATTACCCCATTTTTAAATTTCAGAGTTCCTGCAGGTCAGGAACGTGGCAGTGGTCTGGCTGGGTGGTTCTGCGTCAGTATGTCTCAGGCAGCTGCCGTGAAGGTGTTGACCAGGGCTGCCGTCGTATCCAGGCTTGATTTTAGCTGGAAGATCCACTTCTGAGGTGGCTCACTAGCACAGCTGTTGACAGGAGGTCTCGGTGTCTCATGCCCTGAATCTGAGCTCCCCCGGAGGTGCGGTCTAAAAGAGAAGGCAAGGAGAAAGCTGTAACGATCTGTATTACCTAGCGTCTCACGTGACACATCCACACCTTTGCTACTTCCATTCGTTAGAATCCAGTCAATCCGTGTAGCCCGTAGGGGGTAGAGGTGGGGAATGAAGTTTATTTCTTGAGGGGAAGAGTATTAAATAATTTGTGACCATATTTTAAAGCCATCGCTATCTTCATTAATCTGAATGATTCATCCGAGACTTCTCATTTCTCTTTGGATCAAATATAATCTTTGGATTATATTTGGATCAAATATAATCTTTAGTTGGAATTAGGTTTACCATCCCCCACAGAGCTCAGTAAGAGTTGGGGAGTAACACTGGAGATACCAAGACACTTCATGGACGTGCCCCAAAGAGCCAAGCCAGATTTTGTTTGTATGGGACTTGCCTTTGAGTATTGTGCTACTTCTCTTTTTATCCTTCCTTGCATCCGGTTACGAGTAAAATCACACGCGTCATGCGTCTGCAGCGCCTGTCAAGAGTCGCCTCACCATTGCAAGCAAACCTACGTGGGTACAGACTCTCGGTGCTCTTCTTAGACTCTGTCAGGAACCTCCTAACGGCCATCCTGTCTGCCCTTAACCTTTCACACTCTGACCAGAGTCATCTTCTGAAGCATGATGTATTCCCTGATGACTTTACAAAAGTCATTTGTTTTCTCCAAAACTCCTCGTCTTCGTATGTAAAATCAAATATATTTTTCCTGTTAACCTCCACATGATTGTTCAAATTCCCAAATAACATAATAAGATCTGAAAGCACTTTGAGAAATGTAAAACACCCTACAAGTTCAAGGAATTAAGATACATTCTGTTTGCTACTCTTACAATATTTCCTGTGTTTTGTTTCTTGGCTCATGCTATTATTCTTAACTTTTTCTTTTTAACTCCTCTTCAACCTAGCTTAGTGACATTCTCCCACCTTTAAATCCTAGTTGAATGCATATCCTCTAAAAAACCTTTCAGGTACAGTCAGAATTAATTTCTTGTCTTCTGAAGTTGGTTTTCCCCTAGATTTTACCAAACCTACCTGGTGTTAGATTTAATTGGGTGCATACCGGTCTCCCACTAGATTCATTCCTTGAAGACAGTCGAGTGAGTATTCTGTTTATCTTTAGACTTCCCATAGCACTCAGGATGTTCTTTCGTACATAATAAACATTCAACGAATATTTGTTGAATTCAATTATGATTATTAGAACTTTCTGCCCCCAAGTACCTTTTCTTATATCTTTAGTGTCATTCTTATGAATTGAGATTTTCTGGTCTCAGAAGTCCTTGTTAAAATAAACATTAACAAAAATAGGTAATACCTTAAGTTCCCTATGGTATACTTTCTTTATTAGATCAACAAACCAAAAATCTCGATGTATTTTTGAGGAAATCTGATCAACCACATATACAATCCTTTCTGTACATTCATTTCTATCAATTTATCTTCACAATAACCCTGTATGATAGGATAGATAATATTTGTATTTTATGGATAAAGGAATTGACTTTCAAACCAGTGGTTATTTTCCATGATCACATGTAGGGACCAACAAAGATACAGAAATGAAACCCAAATTTTCTGACCCTGAGACTGGTATTATTTTCACTAACATCACAGGTACGTGTAGATGAAATGAAGATGTCTTAAACACTGGAAAAGATAGCTTTCTCCAGGACCTCAGTCACTAATGTAGAGCACTAGTGGAAAACGTGTTGAACAGGGTAAGAAATCGCCAAAAAGAGATGGAGGGGAGCTAAAGATAAAGATGAATTTTACTTCCAAAAATTTGCATTAATAAAAACATATTTAATGCCTGCTCTGCGTGAGGCACTGAGTCAGGCTGCACACAAAAGATTACAATGTAGTTAGGGATACTGACATTAAAAGATGTAAAAGGAAGAGAGAGCCCATGTTATGTACAAAAAAGGATTTAGAGACTGAGAGAATTCATTGAAGGGACACATCACTCAGAAGCAATATGTCTAGGAGATGCTCAGAGAAATGATGGAGTCTGAGCCAGTCCTTTAAGAAGGAGGGCCCCAGGTAAGTAGAAAGGTCAACTAAGTATTCTAAGTAAGAGGAATACAGGCAAATATGTGATGTATTTAAGACACAGCGATTAAAGCAGAGATTGTCAGGCAGGGGAGTAGTAGTAGATAACACTGGAAAGATTCCTAGGGACCTCTGTGTGGAGAGCCCAGGATAAGGAAGAGCAAAACTCATTTTCCTGGGATATGGGCAACCATGAAACGTTTGAGCAGATGTAGGGACGCCAACAACAACTGAAATCCAGAACTTCAAACTATGGAGAGGAACCCACTCTGCAGTTTGGATCCCTTATTGGCTTATTCTTCATTAAGAAATAGATGCGGATGCCTGGGGAGCTCAGTAGGTTAAGTGTCTGCCTTCAGCTCAGGTCATGATGCCAGAGGCCTGGGATCGAGCCCCACATCAGGCTCCCTGCTCAGTGGGGAGCCTGCTTCTCGCTCTCCCTCTGCTGCTCCCCTGCTTGTTCTTTCTCTCTCTCTCTCAAATAAATAAAATCTTAAAAAAAAAAAAAAAAAGAAAGAAACAGATGGGTCACAGCTGCCATAGTAGGTGGGCAGAGTTGCTTACATAATGCCGAGTTCATAACACTGAAGAATCCTTAGCTCAAAATTCCTCTGTTTTCACTAACAATTATCCCAGATACTTATTTCATGCTTCTATGTGCCAGGCAACGTTCAAAGTGTTCTGCAAATGCAGACTCTTGATCCTCACAATAATCCTCTGAGGTTAGCACTATTCTTATCTTCATTTTACAAATGAAGGAACAGGCCCAGAGAGGTTAGGTAATTTGTTCAAGGCCACAGAGTTGGGATCCAACCAGGAAGCCATCGTCTTCACCAAATATTTTCAGCAACATCAATTATATTACACTGGCCTTCAACCAGATATTTTTTGGCAATGACTTAAGAAATGGTGGTTTAGAGGAAAAGCAACCTTTTAGTCAGCCTTATATAGGAATTAAAGACAATTTAAAAACCTTCCCTTAGTGTATTAAGTTATGACGTATTTTGGAGAGCGCAACTTTGTTTTCAGCCTTCTCTTTACAAAGTCTTGGGCAGATTTTTTAGGTGGAATGATAAAAATGTAGCAAGGGGGAAATTTCTTTAATTTCTGTGTTTTACATAAATTACCTGAATATATTTAACAAGTAGAGAGATAACATCCACCCCTCTCAACATCCTCTTAATTTGAGCTCTGAATAGAGGAAACAGTCATTAGTGAACATTAGGTGCAGGTGTTTTTGGTGGTATTTACTTAAGAGTCTCCAGTTTCTAACCATTAAGAGAAACTTTTAACATTAGACGATCAGAAGAATAATAAAACACACAGCAACAGAAACCATTTTGACAGTTTTATTGTTTGAAGCAGATCGCAAACGTTGAGAATTTGCAGAGCAGTGGATTTCGTTCCACCGAGAAGGCTGGAAGTGCCAGGTGACAGTTTTCTGCCAGCAAAGTCACAGTCAAAACTGCAGAATCAACCAAGGGCTCTGAAGTGATGCACGAAACCACCCTGACACATCGAATCTTTTCAGAGTGCTGTGAAATCTAGGGTTGCGGTGCTTTAATTCCAGCTTTGTTTTGCACGATTCTCCGCAGAAGGGACTTTTCTCATTTGTTTTGTAACTTAACCATATTAAGTAAGTAAAGGTAGTTTCTGAGCATGAACCTGATTTGGGGGACATCAATAACGAAATAGTTATTAAGCACTCACAGAAGAGCCAACATAATCTCTTCATGAGGGTTTTCCTCCATGAGAGAGGATAGAAGAATTGATTTCTTTCCTATTCTGAAGCAGAACAGTGAGTTACTTTTTTGTTAATATCTTGGGGCAACATTCTTCATCAGTCTCAGCCTCCAGAGAATGTATTCAGGTTGAGGCATGAAATGCACCATTTACTCATTCATTCAAAAAACAATCACTGGGCTCCTCCTACGTTGCAGGAAGTGTGCTAGATCCATGGATACAGATGAAAGTCAGAGTTCTAAGCAGCTCACAGACTAGTGCAGGGAGAAGAGTTCTCTAACGGGTAAGCTCCAAGCGCCACAAGCAGATGTGGCCAGGAGACCTGGGATTCCAGACACCCCTGCCCCATTTTGAGGAGGAAGAGAGAGAAGTGCATCTCATGAAGAGTCGGAGAAGGGGATTTTCAGGCAGATGGGGAAGAAACAATTTCTGAAGCCAGGAGGTGTGAGAAAACTTCGTATTAGGGGAACTGTAAGAATATCCGGAAGACAAGAGGTCAGGAAGTGAGGGCTGATGGAGTCCAGGGAAGTCAGCAAACCAACATTTGAAAAATCTAAGACGATGTGCAGAGAAGTAAGGATATTATTTTGAGAGTAATAAGGGAGCAAATAAAAATTTTATGCAGGAGAATGACATGATTACATAAACTTCACTTAATGGTCACCAGAACAGTGTGAAGCAGTGATTCTCAACCAGGGCGATTTGGCCCGTTTGGGGACAGTTGGTCACATCTAGGGGGAAGGGAGTGCTATTGGCATCTAATGGGCAGAGGGCAGGGATGCTGCAAAATAGCTTACAATGCACAGGACATGCCACCACAACAAAGAAGTCTCCGGCCCAAAATGTCCACAGTGCTGACGTTGAGAAACCCTGGCGTGTTATGCTGATTGATGGACCTCTCCCCAAGTTCACGTACTCATCCTTGGAACTTGTGACTATGTTTCCTTACACGGCAAAAGAGATTTTGCAGATATGACTAAGGATTCTGGGGTTCAGTGAATAGCCTGGGTTATCCAGGGGGGCTCAATGTAATCATAAGTGCTGATAAGGGGGAAGCAGGAGAGTCAGAGATGGAAAAGGTAATGTGAGCACAGAAGCAGTCAATGAAGGAGACGTGGTGACACCAGGCTGATGCCTTTGAAGATGGAAGAAGAAGCCATGAGCCAAGGGATGTAGGTGGCCTCTAGCAGCTAGAAGGGGCAAGGACAGAGTCTCCCTGAGAGTCTCCGAAAGGAGCCAGCCCTGCTGACCCCTTGATGTCGGGCCAATAAGACTGGTCTTGGACTTTTGACTTCCGGAATAGTTGGAGAATACATTTGTGTTGTGTTAGGGCGCTTAACTTGTATAGCAAGCAATAGGAAATTAATTTATCTGTTTTGGAGGATGGGAGAGATGGGAAGCAAATCTCGAGGCAGAATAAACAGTAAAGGAGATGTCAATATTGCCAGGCACTTATCTGAGCACTGTAGATACGACAGTGAGCAAGGCAGGAAACGAAAAAATTCCTGCTCTCTTGAAGTTTATAAACTAGTGATTTATATGAGTTCTTGTTATACTCCAGAAAATAATCCCTTGAATAATGCTACTTTCCTTCCCCCTTCCCTTAGACATCAGCTAACTTTTTCTATTTTGAATAGAAAGTTTTATTTTTGATATATTCAAATTTATCAGGATTTCACATTATGATTCATACTCCCCTCCCCCTCTAAGGTCATTTCAGTGTCATAAAATATCTTTCTACATTTTTTCTATTAACTTTATTTATAGTTTTCTTATGATCTGTTAATTATCATTCCCAATTATTACTCACTTCTTCAAAGCAATATCACTAACCCTACCCCTGCCATGTGTTGCTATAGAGGAATAGACTTCACCACACCACTGTCAGGACCAGCCATGTGACTACCTTTGCTCTGTGGAGTGTGAATTCTCTTAACTGATCATAAACTTGTGGAGGAGGGGCGCCTGGGTGGCTCAGTCTTTAAGTGTCTGCCTTCGGCTCAAGGCTTGATTCCTGGGATCAAGCCCCACATCAGGCTCCTCTGCTATGAGCCTGCTTCTTCCTCTCCCACTCCCCCTGCTTGTGTTCCCTCTCTCGCTGGCTGTCTCTCTCTCTGTCAAATAAATAAATAAAATCTTTAAAAAAAACCCACAAAAAACAAAAAACAAATAAACTTATGAAGGAGAAATACAATGTTTATTGTTGGAAGCCACTGAGATTTTGGGATGGTTTGTTACACTGCATAACTTAGGGAAATGTGATTAAAACACTTATGCTTATATTTAAGTCTTTAGGCTATGATGCCATCATTGTCATATGCAAAGTTATCCTTAATATACAAATATGTTTGGTCTCTCTATTGTGTTTCATTGATCTATCTGTTCCTGCACCAATTCTTTTTTTTTTTTTTTAAAGATTTTATTTATTTATGTGACAGAGAGACAGCCAGCGAGAGAGGGAACACAGCAGGGGAGTGGGAGAGGAAGAAGCAGGTTCCCAGCGGAGAAGCCCGATGTGGGACTCTATCTCGGAATGCCAGGATCACGCCCTGAGCCAAAGGCAGACGCTTAACGACTGCGCTACCCAGGCACCCCTCCTGCACCAATTCTAAATGATTTTTATGACTGTGATAATATACTGTGTCTTAATGTCTTCTGAGTTCCTACTTTTCAGTCTTCCTTCTCAAAATTATACTAGCTTCATAAGAATGTTTAAGCTTACAAGTTGTATTTAGACATGTTTCCTGTTCTCCCCAAAATTTCACTGAAATATTGATTACAAATACATTAAATATGTAGGTAAGCTTGGGAAGCCATTCATAGTTTTACAATGTTAACCTGTCTGCTTTTATTAAGGTCTCATTTAATCAACTATAGAAATTTTACAATTTTCTATGTAAAAATATTGTGTTTTCTTCCTTGGTTTAATTACTAGTTGTTTCATTGTTTGGGTTGCTATTTTAAATGGTATTTTATTTTCTATTATAGTTTTAGTTGTTGTTGTATTTCTGTGTGAGCTGCTAGACTTCAATATGAAACGTATATGCCCAGCTGGGGGAAGAGAGGAAAATATTAACACTTCTTTGTATGTTTATTTTTTAAATTTTACTTTAACATTTTTATGTTTAGGCAAATAGTATCTAATGTATTAATACATGAGTTCTGTAATAATAAGAAGAGTTAATTTTTAGGAGGCACTAACTTTGTGCTAGGTACTACAAATGCTTTCCAAGTATGAATTTACTTTATCCTCACAATATCTTAAGTGGTTAAGTGTTGCTATTATTATTATTATTATTATTTTCATTTCACAGACAAGAAGAGTGAGGCAGAGAGTAATTATGTAATTCGCCTAAGTTCACATAAGCAGTAAGTAACAGAACCAAGATTTGAACCCAAGGCAATCTTGCTCATAGTATATACACTAGTTTGTATGTAAATTATGTAATTGCAATTTATAAATAAATATTGGGGTCATTCTAGGCTCATAGGATGAGTTGGCTTGCTTTTTAAAGATTGTTTTTTTAAGTTTTATTTATCAATTTTTAGGGGAACCAATATTTTGAGACTAGTAGAAAAATGCTATTAATCTTTGAAGGTTATATTGTATCTGGCAATTCACTTAACTCTTTTATTAGATGTCCTAATTTGTTCATTCTGTTGGGTTTTCTATGTAGATGATCTTATCATTTCCAAATAATGACAGTTTTATCTCTTCCTTTCCAATTCTTATCATTCCTTATTATTTTCCTTGTCTTATTGTGTTGGCTGGGGCCTTCAGTACTATATTGAATAGTAGTGGTGATAAGAGATATCCTTGCTTTGTTGAGTTCAAAATTTCTTCAATAAGCACTATCTAGCTGATCCTTTTAAGTAAATACTTTTATCAAGTTAAAGACATCATATTTGTTCTCAGTTTTCTTAGTTTTTCATCTGTTTTATCAGTACATAACCGCAAAACTTATTAAAAGCTTTCTGTATCTACTGAGATCATTTATTTTTCTTGTTTAGTCCATTATTATGATGAATTACATTGATAGAATTTTGATCAGTAAACCATTGTAGCATTCCCAGGATAATCCTATCAATTCATATTGTATCATTCTTAACCGATTATGAATTTATTTGGCTACTGTTTTATTTCATATTTTCTCATTTGTGTTCAGAAGTGAACTAAGACTATTTACTGCTTTCTTCCTTTATATCATCCTTATCCAATTTTCTAAAAGATTTTTTCATTTATGACAGAGAGAGAGAGAGGGCATGAGAGAGAGAGAACACAAGTGGTGGGGGAGAGGGAGAAGCAGGCTCCCCACCGAGCAGAGAGCTTGACTCAGGGCTTGATCCCAGGACCCCAGGACTATGACCCGAGACAAAGGCAGACGCCCAACTGACTGAGCCACCCAGGCACCCCATCCTTATCCAATTTTTATACCAACCTATTAGGCTGATAAAATGACTCATGCCATCTTTGTTTTTTCTGGAAGAGCTTTCACAAGATAAAATTATCTGCCTTTTAAACTTTGACTTACCAATCTTTAAAGGACCCTATTTCAACTAACTCTGAGGTATTTAGTTAGCAAAGCTGTGTTATGACATTTTCTAGAGGAAACTGACTTACATGGTTAAATATTTTCTGCGATTCATCATAAGATAAGTGAGCTTTACAGCTTCACAGCAGAATTTTGAAATTCATAGTTTTTGGCAGTTTGGGAAAGGATTAAGAACATTAACACTTAATGTATATTTGTTTCATGTGGCATTGTTATTTTGGTTGCCAACCATTTTTGAAGAACATTTCCCCCACAATTCCTGTCAGATTATTAATGCAAAAAATTGAAATAATTATGTCAACATAAACTATGTTTTATTGGTCAAATTGAAAGACAAAAAGGGATCAGTTCCCAGAAGGTGATTACTATAATCATTAGAATTCTGGTGGGGACCATAGCTGTTCCAGTGAGAAGATACATCACGGTAATCATTTTTCAAATATGTGGGATTCCCACTGAAGGGAAGGTAAAGGGGCAACTGTTATCAGCCTTGACTGGGTCAGAATGTGGGGGGTGGATTTAGTGAGGAGGTCCCCTTAAGAAATAAAAGCCGACAAATACATATCTTAACAGCATTATTTAAAAGATTTTATTTATTTATTTGAGATAGACAGAAAGAGCGTGCACACAAGCTGGGGGAGGGGCAGAGGGAAAGGGAGAAGCAGGCTCCCTGCTCAGTGGGGAGCCCAATGCAGGGCTCGATCCCAGGACCCAGGATCATGACCTGAGCCGAAGGCAGACACTTAATAGACTTGGCCACCCAGCCACTCCAAAATCTTACTAGCTTTTAACTAGCATCCCAGGCAGGGGTTCAGTCACTTTAGACCAAGGACCATTCAGTCATTTTAGGCCACTATCAAGAAGACACTGGAGAATCAACCTGGATTTTAAAACAGAAATGCTTCAATTATGCCATTTATGCCTTGTCATCTAATTGTGGACACTCCAAACTCTACCAGATTGTGCTGAAGCATGATTTGAAGTTCAGGCAACACTGAAATTGAGAGCTGAGGAATGACAGCAACAGATGGACCTTGCTAGCATGAAGCGATCAAAGGTGTGCAAAGTCTGAGCAAAACCACTCAATCCTGAGCTTGACAGACCATATAGAAGCAGGTTATGTCAATAGCTGAAGGTCAAATATAAATATAGTGAGCTAGTTTAAGACAGCTGGGTGTGCTCTATCCTTCTCAATCACATTCATATACCTGGGGATAACTTGTCAGCTATGTGCGTATCCATCTCTACCTATGTAATAAAACAAGGAGAAATCTTAGAAGGTGACTGAGTCCAATCCATTGTGTTTGATGTCTTAATGAGAACACAATAGTTAGAATATAGTAAAATGGATTCATATTCCTAACAGAACAGGGGGGTCCATTTCAACAGCCAAATACAAGATCACTTCTTGCCCTAATTTTTAGCATATAATTTTAATCAGCTTCCAAGGTCAACAAAAAAACTCAATCCTATTTGTAGATGTCTTGAAACCCATTAGAAAAACCAAGAACAATATTTTGATATTGTTCATTTTATGCAGCCAAGGTTCAGAGTTTATCTGATAAGCCTCAAGAAGGATTCTTTGGCATTTCTCATCTAATTATTGTTGGCTTGGACCCAATTTGAGCTAGTGATTAGGCCACAACAGGCTCTATTTTCCATTATTAATGTCTTGGACTTGAAAGGTTTATCAGACCCAAAGCGATTAGACATTTAAAATTCTGGCCTTTTTGCTTACTTGCTAAATACTGACACCTGAGATTTTTCTGTTCCACTATTCTCATTTGTGAAGCAATTGGAAAATGCTCAGGGGGAAGGTGTGTGTGCCTGTGCGCATGCGCGCACGTGTACGTGTTTCAGTCTTTCAGGGGTAAGCATCCACCTTTAGAAAATATTCTACGTTTGTTAGCAAAGCTGAGAAACTCTGCATTCTCTTCCTGGATTAACTCGACTAAGGCATCAGAACCATATCCTAAATGCCGACAGGAATTACAGTCTACTTGAGATGTGGAGGTTTGCTTCAGCAGACGTTATGTGACAGCTTGATTATCAATGGTGTGATTAATTCCTCAGCACACGCACATCAGGACTTGCTTCCGAGGTTGAGTGCTAATGTGAAAGGGATGGATTAGCGCGGCACATTGGGAATTCAAAACTCCCAGAAGGGAAGTTACAGTAAGCATGACATCAACTCAGATAGAAAAGGCCAAGCAAGTTACAGAAACATTTGCAAGGATTCCAGATAAGGAAATAATTTTGTACAAATTTCACCTTAGAGTGTCTTTCAAACTGTATAGGAAGTTGAATTGTTTTACAGCAGGGCAGTCAATAATCTTCCTCAGTGTCGCCTGGATTTAGTGCTTCATTTTAGAAAAAGGAATGATATTTCAAAGGAGAAAACCACTACTTGGAGGATTTCTGATTACCCCAATGATCCCTGATGGGAGAAAGTCTGCACAGAGTTCTTGATTGATAACCTAGAAAGTTTAAAGGATTTTTCTTTATAGAAACTATTCTAGAAGAGTAGAAAATGTAGCATTGTAAGTCTCCAGCAGAAGTTTGAATTTGGCTTCTGATAGATTCGTGAATTTCTTAAGAACTTCTCTTTTGGTATTAGTTACGGATTATATGTGTGTGTGTGTGTGTGTGTGTGTATGTGTGTATATATATATATATGTATGTATATATGTGTGTGTGTATATATATATGTATGTATATGTGTGTGTGTGTGTGTGTGTGTGTGTGTGTATACATATACACAGAATGTATGTAACGGAAACACAATTATGGTAGCTTCACAAATAGGGGTTTCTTTTTCTCGTATATTAAGTCTGGACTTGGTAGGTGAGGTTGGTGTTGTGGCATGATATCATCAACATCCTGGCCTTATTTTGTCTTTCTGTTCCTTCATCCTCACGGTTACTTCATGGTTCCAAGATAGCATTCTCTACCTCTATAGAACATCCTTCTGTGTTCTAGGCAAGAGGAATAAGAAAACTATGAGGAGGAAGGGCTGGCACCTATGTCAGGAAAGCAAAACTACATAGAAATTCCTGGTAGGTTTCAGCTTATTTCATTGACCAAACAATGTCATAGGATCAGTCATTGCTGTAATAGAGTCTGAAAATTGGTGTAGATACTTTTTCTTTTCTTTTCTTTTTCTTCTTTCCTTTGCTCTCTTCTCTTCTCTTCTCTTCTCTTCTCTTCTCTTCTCTTCTCTTCTCTTCTCTTCTCTTCTTCTCTCTTCTCCTCTCTTCTCCTCTCTTCTCCTCTCTTCTTTAGCTGTATTGCCAATACAAAGTAAATGAGGGTTCTTTTGGTAAAAACAAAGGAGAGGATGGATATTGGGTAGGCAAGCAGCACGTTCTGTCACATGTTGCTTCAAGATATTTACCAGTATCCATTCTGGTTTGGTGATGCCTATGACATTCCGATTGTTATTTTGTACACCATGCCTTCTTATCCTTATTTGGCTTGATTAGAAGTGGATTTTATTTAATGTAGCTTTAGCGCACAGAGCTGATGTTCTCAAGGAGTAATGGGGTCCTGAGCGTGTGTTGCTCAGGTTCATTCCTCCACAGTGCCCCCAAACAGCAACACCAACCACCCAATTACTCATACATGCAGAAAGGCTAGGGAGGGGTGCTAGGTTGGCAACACTGGATACAAAGTCAAAAGCGATGAATCTGCCATTATTCTTCACATGGTGGCCTTGAGAGTTCAAACCTGAAGGATAAGCTATGTTGATAGTAAAAACTCAAAGCAAACGCTGGTAGAACTAACAAGATAAACAGACAAATCCAAAGGAGATTTTACCATCCTTCATTAAGCGCAGATAATAAAATCTCCAAGATAAATCATATGTTGGGAAATGAACCTTATTCAATAAATTTAAAAGGCTTGATGTTTTAAAGCGTGTTAACTGATAAGGATAGAATTAATGTAGATATCAATAGCATAAGATACCTAGATTAGCCCAAACATTTGCAAATTAAAGAACTCCCTTCTAAATGTCAAAGAGATCAAAGATAAAAAAAAATCACGAAGGAAATGAAACTTAATTTGACTAAAGTTAATGAAAATATAGCCTCTGAGCATTTGCGGGATGCTGCTAAAGCGGTATTTAAAAAGAAAATTCTTAAATTAGGAAAGAAAAAAAAGATTTTAAAGATTAAAAAAAAGATTTAAGGTCACTCTAAATTCCTACCTTAAGAAGCTAGAAAAAGAAAAGCAATTTAAACCCAAATATACAAAAGGACAAAAATAATAAATATAAGTATAAACCAAGAAATAAAAAATGAACAATGTAGAAAACCAATGAAACCAGAAGTATCTGAAAAGATGAATAAAGTCCATCAAACTATAGCTAGATCAATAAGGACAAAAAAGTTAAAAAGAAAACTAAATCTATTTTCAGGAATAAATGAGAGGGCTTTTTAAAAATACTATAGATATTAGAGGAATAAGATGGGACTATTTTGAACAACTTTATGACAATGTGCATGACAATTTAGCTCAAATAGACAAATTCCTTGAAAAACACAAGTTTCAAAACTGACATGATAGAAAATGTGAGTAGCCCTGTAATAATGGAGTTGAATTTGTCATCAGAATCTCCCCACAACTAAAACATGAGTCTCAGATGGCTCTATTGGTGAATTCTAGCAAACATTAAAGAAATAAAGAATGCAAATCCTACAGATAGTGTCGCTTAAAATAGAAGAGGAGGTAATAATTCCCAGCGTTGAGTAGGAGGCTTATAGCAGGCCTGGCATTTAATTTTTACCCTACTTATAAGCTAATATATTAATCTATTACTATTTCATACATTCTGGCAGAAGATGTGAGATTCCTGGATCAGAGACTAATGACTTTATTACTCACAGACAGCAAGCAGCATGAGTATCATTATGTTTGTGTCTGTCCCCCTTTTTCTTGAGGCTCCCAGAAGTGACACAAAAGGGCCCAAGTGGATGCCCGTACATGCAATGAATTGCATTGCAGAGGAGGGATTCTGAGGCTGGAGAATCTACTGACCGGTGTCTGTCTGGTGACCAGGCCCTGAGTAAAAATCAGGAAAAATGGTTTTGGGGTTAGCTCAGCTATTGGCATATTCCTAGCATAGGGCAAATCACCTGTGTTTTGGAATCCTGACTTCACTATCCATAAAATCAGAGGATTTGGACAAAGTGATTTCTCAGGACCCTTCCAGCTCTATAATTGTAACTGACTATGTCCATGAATTAAAGAGGGTTGGAAAATGGAGCCTGAAATAATTTTCTGTAATAGAATTAGGAGCATAAAGTTAAAGACATGGTAAATTCCTTTGGTCAACTTCTGGCCCCAAAACATCAGTGGCCCAACCCTATGATTCATAAATTACCAAGGGATCTGTAACTTTGTAACATTTCTATTCACGGTTTCAAATCTGTGCTGCTCATAATATTCTTTTCATATCCATTTAAAAATATCTCTTGACCCCTTGAACAAAATGGGTTTGAACTGTGCAGGTCTCACTTATATGCAGATTTTTTTTTTTTTTTTGATAAATACAGTACAGCACTAAAAAGTATCTTCTTTTCCTTATGATTTTCTTAATAATATTTTTTATAACTTACTTTAAGAATACAGTATATGATACATAGGACATGCAAAATAGGTGTTAATCAACTATTTATGATATTGGTAAGGTTTCTGGCAACAGTAGGCTATTAGTAGTTAAGTTTTGGGGAGGTCAGAAGATATGTACAGATTTTCAACTGCATAGGGGGCAGAGGTGCCCCTAACCCCCATGTTGTGCCAAGGTCAACCGTATTGTAAAGTCACCTTGACTCTTGCCTGAAATCAACAGACATTCTCCCCCTCAATTATTCAAAATTTTTAACTTCACTTCTTAGATTAGCATTTCTCAAATTCTGTCTCACATGATGTTATTTAAAAAAGGTACTCCAAGAAAAATGAAGTTTTTGGAAACATTGGGTTAAAGAAAGGTGGGGCACCTGGGTGGCATCTGCCTTCGGCTAGGGTCATGATCTCATGGTCTGGGGGCTGAGCTCCGCATCACGCTCCCTGCTCAGCGGGGAGTCTGCTGCTCCCCCTGCTCATGTTCTCTCTCTCTCACTCTCAAATAAATAAATAAAATCTTAAAAAAAAAAAAAAAAAGAAAGAAACGTAAAAGTGGTTTCTCTTTGTGTGAACTTCCAAAGATCTTAACTGTTCACTATGGAACACTGTTTCCCAAATCTATCTGACCACTGAGAGGCATTCTAAGAAATATACTTTGGAAATGCTATTTTGGGTTCTTCAGCAGTTAGCCTCGTGACTATTTTACAGTTTGCAGAAAGTCTGCCTAATTAAAAAAAATAAAGCTCTTAATTTGCCCTTTTATCATATTTTCCAGCTAAGAGATTTATGTTTCCTTGGCTCCCGTGTGCTTTCTTCTCATTCAGTTAAATAACACAGAGAGAAATTAAGGCTATGGGTACAAGAACAGTGGACCTACTCCATGGGGAAGGGAACAGAAAGATAAGCCATAGTAACCCAGGAGGCTGAGGTGACCGAGCAGCCACATTCACATGGACCAAGAAACTGGCAGAATTGAGGCTAGTGGGAAATGTCAGCAGTCAATGCAGCCTTTCCTAGAAACAAAGTCCAGGCAAGATGAGTAGATGTGGCAGGACTGAGGCTTGATCAAATGGGATTGGAATTGCAGATAATAGAGTCTCTTGGAGTGCTTGGGTCTCAGTACCCCACCCTGGGGAGGAATTGAGTCTTAGCACTGTCTGGCACCTGAAACAAATGCCTCTTCATTTTCCATGTCTGGTGTCTCAAATCGTTTCTCTCCAGTTAAATCAGGCAGACTCTTTTTTTTTGGCTTTAAAATACAAGGGTTCTTAAGGCAAACTTCAGGAGAGGACAACACTCTATGCTTTATGTGGATTTGGACTCAGAGAGAGTCACCTGTGGGATGGATAAGGGCCTATTCCTGGAGTCCTTGAACTTCTCTGCATCTTTTTCCTCCTGGGAAGTCTACTTTTACCAGAATCTTGACAAAAAGCCCCCATGAGAGCTTATCCAAGACAATCAGGTTCCAAGCCTCGTACGTTTTAAACTTTTAACTAATTCTGGCAATAACATAAGTTTCTGCATGATATCATGTTTGGCTTTGAGCTATAGAAAATCTGAAAAATAGTGGCTTACACACAGAAAGGGATCATTTGTCTTATGTACCCGCTGGGATAGGCAGTTCCAAGGCTGCTAACGCCGACGGTCTGCGAGGTCACCAAGGACTCACTTTCCCTCCTCTGCCTTCTTCAGTGGGTGGTCTTTGCGTTCGTGTTTGTGAGATGGTTGCTGCTCCTCCAGGCATTACATGCCTATTCCACGCAAGAAGAAAGGGAAAGGTCCAGAAGCCTTTCCCATACGGCTTTGTCTCCTATTGAGAAGGGGTGCTTTCCCCAGATAAATCTGCCTATAATATCTTACTGGCCAGAACTGGGTAACATAGCTTTTCCCCAGCTGCAAAGTTACTTGGGGGAAATGAAGATATTTACACATTAAACTGTGGACATTGATATCAACTCCAATAAAGTTGGAGTTTTAGCCGGGAGGGAAGGGAGACTAGGTAGTGGCAAGTGACGAGCAGTTTCTGCCATATGCCTACTGCAGAAAAAATGACAAAAAACAGAAGCATTTCTCAATGCTTCTTGTCCCATTTATTTATTTAGTCTTTCCCCTTCTTTTTCCTGATCAATATTTTATTTGAAAATAATGACAATCTCGGCCTTGCCTCAGATAGTTCAAGCAACTTCCAAGCTATATCCGTATGTTGATGGCTTTCTGACGCAAATAACTCAAAAAACATTTCCCCCTCCTTTGGGGAAATTTAGCATCCCAAAGATTTAAGAGGAGCGAAAATGTAAATCAGGTTTGAGGGCAGAAAGTGAAAATGAGTTTCATGACAGATCAACAGCATTTTATTTGGGTCACAAAACAGGCCATTTTCTGTCTTCTCGAAACCCTCCCCTTTCTAAATCACTGCCCTGTAACCCGGTGTGTGAAAATGGGTGCCAGCAGGGCTGAGGAGGCAACAGCGTCCCTGGCCTAAGTGCACCGCTTTTCGCTAATGGCTCTAGACACTGATTGCGGGGCCTGGTCCTGTTCATCATTGTCATAATCACCATCCTATATTTTTGAGTGCCCACAGGGGCATGGCATTGTCCTGTGCATAATGTTTACTGTCCTATTTCTGCCTCCAAATTGTTAGCAAGAGCTCATTCTTACTTAGTTTATCTCTGATTACAAGCACTACTGTCCACTGCTGTCAACGACCTACAGCTAAAGCTTTTATACTGTGCGCGTTCCCCGAAGGAATCCGATGAGAAAGGGACACTACCACTTTTTAGCTCTGTTTTTTCATCATTAATGGATTTACTCAACATACCCATTAGTAGGAACTATTTTCTTGATTATGGAACTCCACAAGGACATTGCTGAGTTCAAGGTTTGCCAGAAACTTCAGGATTTGGAGGAAAAAGAGAAGGCTGATGTTTATCAGTTCAGGGACAGCAGTCAGCGCTTGATATTGCATTGTTAAGTTACCCTGCTGAAGGGATAATTAGTGCATACGTTTTGTAGAGGAAGCCAGGGATGCTGAAAAAGTTTAGATTAGTTGTCCAAAGTCCCATAGGCTGGCAAAAGAGCAAAACTAAACTTGAACATGGGTCCTTCCTTAATTATCTTTCAACTACAGTATATTGTCCTTTGAGAAGTGTCATCCTATTTCACCGAGAGGTCACAAAACCCAACCCTCATTGATGAATTCAGTTCAACCTAAAGGACCCACTCCTGTCAGAGACATGCGTGTGCATGAGGAAGAACAGATTTTTTCCTAAGGCAAAAGAAGGTACTTAAAAAGCATCAGGATTCAGTATTAAGGCATATTATTTTCTTCAAGGTGTATTACATACTATGCTCTTTTAATGTAGTGGAACTAAAATAACACTGTATTCTTGTTCCATGTGGTTTATCTCCCCATATATATTTACGTTGGTATTCGGCTTCCTTACTCTAGAAGTGAATTCTCCATCATAATGATAGATCTTCTAATGGTCTATCCTTGCTCAGAGCGCTTCTTTTTTCTAGTAGCAATTTCGAGTGTGATGCTATATTTGACGTGTGCTTTCTTCCTGTTGTTCAAGGGCTTTTGAGATTTTCATACTCCTTCACATCAGCCTCATTGTCCTCTGGCATTATTTTGGAGGGCCATGGGCTGCACATCTATTTCCCAAGTAGGTTTCAGAATCCTGCATCTCCCCTCGGTATTTCAGGATTGCACATGGCTTTTCTGTAGCGTATTTTATTTTCTCAAAGTCTATACTTGTTCAAGCTTGATGCCCCAGCTCACTTCAATAAGGATTCAGTAAGAACCCAAACGTTTGCAGATTGTGACTGTTACGGAATCTTATTGTGCCTTCTGGTTCATAGGTGCCATGATTTTCTTTATTTCTAATAATTCCATCTGTGATGATTTTAAAGTTCATTGTAACTTTGAAAAGGAACCTTGAGGATCTTTTTTGCATGTTTCCTTCTTTATAGAATTTAATGCAAAGGGCTGCTCTTCCTTCGAACTGTTCCTTAGCAATGGAAAGTGTTTCTATTACAGTCTAAAGCCCAAAGATGTAGCACTCATCTCCAGTTTCCTATCCGATGCTCTCTGGCCTTTAACCCACATTTCCCACCTGGTAACTTGAGATACACAACATGTTTGTAGCTTTGCAAAGCATTTTCCATTAGCCTCCTACCGTCTTGATATTCAGGCATTGATGACAAGGACAATTGTTTAATAATATACTATTTTGCCCCCTATACTTCCCTACAATTACATGGTTAGTAGAAAAAAAATTATTAGCTATGTAATATAACCTAACAGAGACTAAAATAAAATATTAAAGGAGATTTAAATGTACTTTTGAAATAAAAAGACCAAGTGGAGGAAAAGAAGCTTGCATGAAAAAGAAAAAAAAGAAAAAAAAAACTAAATGTAAAGGAAAAGTAAAATAGCAACAGCTGTCTATACATGGAAATTAAACTTCATGGTCTTTGTGTATTTTAAAATCACATAATCATGATACCATTTTTACCCATTTGAAAGAAAATCAGCATGCAGTAGAATTATCCACAAGGAAGGACTGAGTAGATCCTGAACAAGGTAGCCTGAGATGTTCAACCCGCTCAGGTCAAAATGATAGGTAAGAGAAGGATCCAGAAGTGCACCCCTGAGTTGGACACAGAAGAACAGAGCCAGAGGCTGGGTGAAGAAACCTGTTGATATCAAAAGAGGACAAGAAAGAAGGGGCTTAGATTGGGTATAAATACATAAACCTGACCATGGGTATGTAAGATGTGCTGAGGAAAAGCAGAACTGTTCCATTAACCATTGATTCTGGTCATGGAAATGTAATTAATAAAGCATGTCATTGGAAATTACATTATATCACATGCTCTTATGATCACTCAACATATATGTAATTCACATACTGATGGAAGGTTGCAGAGAAGATAGTTTATGAATCAAAAACAAGCAGGTAAAGACAGGGGTGCCTGGGTGGCTCAGTTGGTTAAGCATCAATTCTTAATTTGCCTCAGATCATGATCTCATGGTTGTGAGATACAGCCCCACGTCGGGCTCTGCCCTCAGGGGAATCTGCTTAGATCCTCTTCTTCTCCTCCTGCCCCTCCCCCTTCTCTCTCTCTATCTCTAATAAATAAATAAATCTTAAAAAAAACAGGCAGATAAAGACAATCAATCCATTTCTTGACAATTTTGGAAATTCTTGCACTGGCATTAGGAAGGTTTATTTTTCTATTTTACATCAATTTCTTTTGTGATTTAAGCTTATTTATTTTTGCATTATTTTCCCATATAAACATCTGTTTACTTCCTTTCATTCTACTACATTGAAACACTTAATGACAATTAAATTTCCCTTTCCCTTCACATTTTGATTCTTTAAGCCTCCTTTTAATATCTTCTAAAAAAAAATATCCTACCATACACAAGGATTTTATATGTCAAATAGTGGCTGTGGGAAGGGCCAGTCACACTCTGAGTAAGCAAGAGATTCTCAAAGGAGGAGAACCCCTGTTCAGAAGTAGACCCCTCACATAGGCTACCAATTAGACATCCATTTGTGCATAAATATTTCCCTTTAAAAAATAAAATTATTCTAAAAAGATAAGATTAGATTTGTACTTAGTATAAATACCTTTAATCAGAACATTACTGGCCTTCCCCCTCCCACGATTTCCTTCTTGCTGTTCTACCAGTCAGGACACTGGTAACCGCGAAAGGGATAAAGATCCTGTGAAGCTTGCCTGAGGGGAAACATTTTAGAAGTCATTCTGAGAGAAATAGCCTCACTACCCTCCATTCTCCAGGGAACCCCATCACTGCCTTTGAACAGCTTGCCTTGGCCAGAGGTGTTGAAATGTATTTTGTTGATCTTTTTCATAGTCTTTGCCTTGTATGTTGTCTCCATCCAAGACCTCCCCTCGCAAACCTTGGGAGCTAGTTGTTCATGGCTCACTCACTTATAAAGAGTTGTTCCTTAGGTCTTGACAAAAATATGGTAGGATATTGATGGGTTCACTCACATAGCCTGAGAGCTTCCTTTAGACAGCATGGCAATTAGGGGAAGCCAGGACCCTCACTCTCTGGGGATTCAAAACCCTGCCCACACAGAATGATGTAGACTTGAGGACATCTGGGTACTCAAAAGTAAGTTGTGTCACGGAGTGAGAAAAAGAGAAGGGAAACCTGAGAGTCGAATAAAGGCTTTAGTGGGGATGAGGACAATGAACAATGAGCGGGTAATATGAAAGTACTGGGCATCTCCAGAGGTGATGTGTGACAGAAGATACGAAGAGGTTGGTTGGCAACAGGTGAAGGGTTTTAGAAAGGCAGAAAGTTCATAAAGAAAAAAATTTTTTATATCCTGTAATTTTTACCTAAAGCTTTTGGAGACAATTGAAATTGGACTGGAAATTACTGTCTAAGATAAAATATTTAGCAGACAACCTCGGAAGAGAAATTATATGAAATAAACATTTACTGGCATTCAAATAGGAGTTGGCAATCTTTTTCGCTAAAGGTTCAGATTGTAAATATTTTAGATTTTGCAGGCTATGAAGCAAAATTGAGGAAAGTATGTAGGTATTTATATGAAAGAAAACAAATTTCCACAAATTTTGTATTGATAAAATTCAAAATGTAATAATGATAATTAAAATACAGGTCTACTAATGAGAAGAATGGAATTCTTTTTTGGGGGGGATAACATTTTGCTTAATGGAGGTTCACACTTAGTTTTCGCTATCACCAAAATCAATTGCAGATTCATCCTTAAACTTGGTCCATAGTTAAACTTGAAGTATTTCATCTTTGAAGATATCTTTCACACAGATAGGTATTGCCAAACACCAATGTCAATTTAGGGGCATATGATTTTAATCGAACATATTTATCAGCTGGGAGGCATGCAGAATTCTATTCTATTTTCCTCTTGATATTTGATTTTAGTGTGTCATTATATGGCATATTAGTAACTTCCAAAGGAAGATTAGGTGGAAGCTCTTCAATTGTACAGTTAATTGAATTTTGAAATATGAAGGGTTTTTTCCCCCCTTGCATTTTGATTAAGGCCTGAAAAGTGCTGCTGGAAATATATGGTTTGATCTTGGAAAATATAGCTACTGCAAATTTGTGTAGGACTGGAGATCTTGTTTCTTTGTTTTAACTTTAAATAGTACATGACACGTATAAAGGAGCTTTCACACTACTTCGTTTCAAACAACATTAGTTGTCATAGAAATGACTTTACTATAGTATCAGTTTTGCATGTAAACCCTAAACACTCTTTTACTTTATAATTTTGTGTTGCATTCATTAAGAAACGTTATTAAGTCGGCACTAAAAGCTAACTTCCAACTAGTGTTTGAGAGTAGTAGTTAGCTACTCATTCCAACCACTTGAAATATTCTCAGCTTGTGGGCTGTATAGACACAGGCAGTGGACAGGATTCGGTCTGTGGGCCTTGGTGTGCAACTTCTGAATTATACCGATAGAACGTCTGGAGTCTGATTCCTTAGGTTAGGATTCTGGCCATACTCACTTAGAAGCCCTGTGACTTTGGGCTAATTACGTAATGTCTCCGAAGCCTCTAGGAAAGGATAAGGATTCTCCACTTCACAGAGTTGAAAGGATTAAATGGAGTGCATGGAATAATATAAACAATTAATAATAAGTTTTCAACAGTAAAATAAAAATCCCCCATGGTGCTATAAATAGATAAAAAATTCAACCATGTGACATGAGGGGGAGCAGAGCGGGGGCAAGGAATGGAGTTGTTCTTGACATGGTAAAGCTAATGAGGTGAACTTGGGTCAGCCCGCTGGGGAGGGTATGTGCCAATCGCCAACCACCTTCCACCTGCATTCTAGTTATTATGGAGGGATTTCGCTGTATCAGAATGACTGCAAATATTTTATGAATATTGCCATCATGATACCCCCTTTTTAAATTCTTTATAGCCCCCTTATGAGATAGGTATTCATACCATTTTATAGACAAGAAAGTCAAGGCTGGCAGCCTCAAATTTACTCAGCTCGGCTTCTCCTACTTGGCCGTGATCAACAAAGCCAGCTTCTCCAGTTCTGCGCTGTTCCCTGGCTCATCCTGTTCTTTTTCCAGAGTAGATACAGGTAGAGAGCAGAGCATGATTCATGGGTTTTGCTTCTCCTCAGACCTCGAAACTGCCTTTAAATGGATTAAAAGTCTTTATATATGACCCGATTGTGTGCCTATCTTCTTCAGCACTGGATGATCCTAGAAAGTTAGAGGTGTGCCTTCTTTATTTCAGAATGTATGGAGATGACTACCGAGTAATTCTTTGGGAAAAGCAAAAAGTCCTGAATCATGCAGCAAACGAACGCATGGAGATTGTTATAAAAACGAAGTAGTGGGGCACCTGGGTGGCACAGCGGTTAAGCGTCTGCCTTCGGCTCAGGGCGTGATCCCGGCGTTATGGGATCGAGCCCCACATCAGGCTCCTCTGCTATGAGCCTGCTTCTTCCTCTCCCACTCCCCCTACTTGTGTTCCCTCTCTCGCTGGCTGTCTCTATCTCTGCCGAATAAATAAATAAAATCTTAAAAAAAAAAAAGAAACAAAACAAACAAAAAAAAACGAAGTAGTGTTTCATTATTATTCCTCATGAAGGACAATGCTCTTCAGTCATTTCTTGCATTGTACTCACTATTTTCACATTCCTTTCTATATTATGATATTTATTTATAAACTCAAAGAAACCTTTTATAGAAAGAACACATGGATTAACACGTGTTCATGCTTAGATGCCAAATTTGCCATTCAAAAGCTACGTGAACTTACACGAAGATTTCACTTCTCTGTTCATTTCCTGATCTAAAAGCTATCTTTAGGATCAAATTTAATTCTGAAAGTCTGTAACAGGTTTTAAAACATAAAGTTTAGCGTCGATAATAGATTCTGTGTTATACATTTCTTTTTTAAAAAAATAATCTCTAAGATTTAAATGAGGACTTAAAAATGTCTTGATTCTACATTGTTTTAGGAGATGAACGGCATCCTTTTATTTTTTTGTAGAAATACTTAAAGAGAACATATTTCGTATATGATGACTAAGTTTTGTTAAGTCGCTTGAGGGTTTTTTTTTTTTTTTAAATATACCCTAACAGCAGTCTAACTTGATGCATAACTGAAATTCCAATTCCACACTGGGCTTTTTAAACCATATTCAAAAGTCACTGCCAATAAGACAAGCATCTTAACTGTGGCTTTACACTGATGTCAGTGACCCAAACTGAAAAGGACTGATCAGGCCTGGTGGGAGGAGCTAAGTTAATTTCTCTACCACCTCCTAGAGATTTGCTTTATCTGAGGGACCTCATATATTAAAGAAAAACTCTCATCTGGTGTGTATATGCATTTTTCTCTTCATCAGCTCGATGTTGAATAATGATTTTTGATATTCATTACCGGAAACGGAATTGGTTATCACCATACATCTGCAAGATACATCTTTCTTCTGAGACAGTAACCAGCATATGCTGATTGCTTTAGTTTTCCAGGCACTTCTGCTTTCCTAAGGCAGGGCTGTGGGTAGGCTGTCTTCTTCCTGTGGTGTTCCCAGCCCCTAGCTTAGAGCCTGACGCATCATGCCTGACTCAAATAGGCACCAAATGAGAGCATGGAGGAAAGCATTATTATGTTTGATGCTCACGGCATTATCCCCATTAGACAGATGAGGAAAGAAAGCATCAGACAGGTTAATTAAAGAATATTTTACAAGGTCACGGGGATGATAAAGTGGTAATGCTAAGACTGAAACCATATCTTCTGACTGGAGAGCCATTATCTTTTCAATTACTCCAGGCTGCTTCTACCCGCAAATCATTAAAGCTGTGCAGGTTTTTAGAGCTGACCTATCAAGTCATGTTACTTTCAGAAGATTATATTATGAATACTTCATACACTGTCTCTGGCAGTTTTATGATGCTTAGAATCGTAAAACAGCCATAAAATTCCTCAGCACAAAAGCACCAGGAAGGCCAGTTGAGAAACTTACCCCAAACTTTTGACACACGTAAACAGTCCGGGGCACTCCCGAGGGAGTTTGGCGGGATACGATTTCCCACAACGTTTCAGAAGTTCCACGAAGTTAGGAACATTTTTGTGCCGCTTAGGCAAGTGTGTATCTGCAGGCTCTAATTTCTAAGGTCCAAGGAAAAGAAATGGTCATGGAAACTTTCTCTGGGGGCTTTGTCTGGTAGAAAGCAAGCTCACTCATCCCAAACAAACCATTTCTAAGAGAGCAACAATTTTGTTGACTACATTTAAAGATAGGACACGCAGTTCTCAAATGCAATTTCAGTTTTCCAAAGGACAGTTTTATTCTTTTCAGAAATGCCTTCGTGATTTGTTGTTGTTGTTTTGTTTTGTTTTGCTTAGAAGCACTGCTTAGTGTTCCTCTTTAGTCAACACGAAAGAGAAAGAAAAGAACAAGCAACCCAATGATCCCCTGATGGCCTCAAGGCAGCGGACTGAGGATGTCTCTTAAATACCAGCCGGTACTCTGGGTGACCCTGGTAAAGACTTTTCAACATCAGGCTAAAACGCTCTTCCAACACTGCCGCAGTCAGATTGACTCAGATTAAATGTTTTCTTTCTTTTTTTCCCCTGGAAGATGTTTATTTTCCATAGTGTTTTTAAGAAATCCCTTTAAAAGTACTGAAATGTCAGTAATAAGATGCTAATATCTTACATTCAGACTTGGATTATGTTTACTTACAGTGGCTGATCTTGGGTTCTATTACACTCAGCATGATTTTTTTTCTTTTGACAACTACTGTTATTTAAATTACTGATTTCATACTTTCTAAATCTGGGCTATCAGCCTTTTGTGTGTGTGTGTGTGTGTGTGTGTGTGTGTATGTATATATTTTCTTTTTTAAAAATTTTATTAATTAATTAATTAATTTATTTATTTATATGATTAAACTTCTTTTTATTATATTTCAGAGGAAATGTATAATGTTATAAGTCACTGAAATTGTCTGTTTGGATAAAGGGCCCCTTATTTTCTTTAAGGACAATGGATACAAATATATATTTTAAACTTTAAAGATTTATGTAACAATAAGGTTCTATTATAAAACTTCCAAAATTCAGTACGTATTAAGAGTTTCAAAAGATACTTAAACAAAATTCCTATCTGAATTTTCCTTAAGCTTAATTTAATTATGTTTATTTTTTCTAGAGAGGAAATTAATAGGAATTTAGCACCAGGACCAGCAACTGAATCAATATTTTTGGACATTTGTATACTGTTTTGGCTGTGGGGGAGAGGAAAAATAATTTCCCCTCTACCCTTCAGAGTTTTTAGCTGAGGCCCCTATAATAAGACACATTAACAAGAGCAAAACAAATAGGCATCTGATTAACATGTATACCTCAAATATGCATGGGAGGTGCCCTGGGAAAATGAGCAACCCACTGAGGTGGCTTAGAATTCAGACTTCAGAGAGAAAGGGAAGGGGAGGCAGGCCTCTTAGGGGGGAGGAAATGGTTTTTTAGGAAAGATGAATGGGCCCTTGGAAGAACATATGGGAGGTGTGATAGTTCGTGACAAAGTGTGTCTGGGTGTGGGGTTGACTTTTAGGCTCCTTTCCTGTGACAAGTATCGGTCTTCCCTGATTGATGATGCTCCCAGCAGGGGGATTTATGACAACTGGTTCCCTTTGGAGGATCTGTATTAAGGCAGATAAAGGAGTTCAGAGAAAGCCTCTCCCTGCTTTTGCTGCTTTTCAGTGCTTTCAGCTCAAAATAATCAATATGCCAAAGCAGCGTATTTTGGGGTGATATATTTTGCTACCCTTCACCTGCTTTGCATCTTTCATACACTCCTTGTAGGTAGGACATAAATGGTTCAAATGGGGTAAATCATTAGGAAGTGCGATTTTCCCAGTTTAATTAATAAGTTCATAACTAACTTTGTGATTATTTTTACCTATGTAAAATTTATATTCTAATGGATATTCACTTTAGGAAAATGAAGATGGGTTTAAATTTGAGGTTTGTTTTTCTGGGGCATCTTTCTAGATTAGGAACTTTACTAATGGTGATAGTCTATCATTCACAACTGTATCCTCAAAACTTAGTTGATGACTGACTATATTAAACACTTAGTAAATTTTGTTGAATGAAAGCCAATTAAACCATACATACCATGTGTCCATCCAGGGGTCAGCACACGAGAGTCAAATCTGTTCTTGTATGCCCTGCAAGCTAAGAATGCTTTTTTTTTTACATTTTTAAAGGCTTGCAAAAATATCAATGAAGCATATATGACAGAGACTATATGACCTATAAAGCCTAAATATTTTCTATTTGCAGACCCATCTTTATTCTTAAATATATCCTTTTTTTTTTTTTTTTTAATATATTCTTTAGTCAGAACTCAGATCAATTTGTAGAGTGAGGCTACCCAGGGAGGTAGACCCTGGAAACTACCTGTTCAAAGTCATTCTCCTTCACTCTTGTTAACAGAACTCCTATTTTGTTTGGCTTACGTTGTACCTACCTCTAGGGATGAAATGTGGTAGGTCAAAGCCTGTCTCCGCCATTCCATCTCTCTTTACTAGTGACTTGTCTGGGTAGACATGTGACTCAGTCTTGGAAGATGGAACTGAAGGGGGATGTCCAGGAAGCTAGCTGGGGAGGATTTTACTCCTCTTTTAAAAGGAAACATATAGAAAGGAATATACACGTTTGCTCCCACTTTGTTCCTTGGGAACTTGGTTATGTGCAGACATGTTTTCGATCTTTGGCAGTCATCTTTTGACCATGAAGGAAAGACCAAACAATTGATAGTTATGCTGATCTAAAATGTTATCACTGATGGGCTGCTGGACTGACCTCTGAACCGCCTCCCTCCAGTCTTCTCGCATGGTAAAACAGCACGGATTTATGGTTTAGCCACTGCTAACTGTGCAGTTTGATACTTGCTGCCAAAATATCCTAACTGATACCTTCAGGTTTTAAATCTATTCTAATAATGAGCTAGATTAAATTATTAAGTTTATTTGGAATGAGAAGCTTTTTCAAATGACTTGGAGTCATGAATGAAATTATGATATTATCCATACAAGGACTGATGTAACCTGGTATTGCTTAATCTTGGAAGTAACCGTTTAGTCCTCAATTTGTATGAGAAAAGTAGCCAATTGGAGGACAGAGTGGATTCAAACCTGGAAAATCAATTTAATTTTCCCATCTGATTAAGAAGTAACTGTGTGTATAAAGAAGTGTGCGTGTTTATGTGTTTATGTGCATGTTTTCTGTGAACATAGCATGCATGCACCTTGCTCCATCAGCTGTTGTTCACAATACTATAGAGTAGGGATGCAGAGTGGAAAAGCCACTGACCTCTCAAGAAAGATGTTACAAATCCACGCTCTAAAGTTTATGCTCTTGAATTTCATTAAGAACCCCCAAGTTCTTCCCTCAATGCTTGTTTCAGAATGGATAAAATGCAACGTTACTGTGATATTATCTTACCCTATTTCTTTATTTTGACATCCCAACTTGGTTACTGCATTTCATGGCCACACAGGAAACTACGCAGGGCTCGTAAGCACCGAGTAATACTTTTCAGACTTCCAGTGACTCTACGTTAGCTTCGTTAACTGTTGCAATCCTGCTACAAACTAACAGTCATTTAGTTTGATTGCATGTTTCCTGAAACTTTTCAAGTAATTTATGATCAAGATATTTTTCTCAGTTGTTGCATATCTTATTTATCTAGGTATGTATATCTACGTGTCTATGAATAACACTTTGGATGGACATTCCATATACTCACCCATCTCTGACTTGTATTACCTTCTAGTATTGGTCAGATCATCTATAAGGTTTCATGCATTATTCTATTTCTGTCCATTACTGCAAAGTTCTAACTACCTGGTAGGGGGTCCATATTTTCTGAATTTGTAAAGAGACAACACCCTGCTCCCCACTAAGCTGCTTTGATAAAACAAATTGAGAATGGAAAACTTATTTATCTAAAGGAAGAAAACGGTGCAATTCCTATAATAAAATTGTAACATGTACACAGTGCTTTACAGTATGAAGTGAATTCATATTTCTTATGTTATCCTCATAAAAACTCCATAAAGCCACAGGTATTGCTTTTTGTGTCCATTTCATATTTAAAAAACAAAGGCTCATAAAGTTTAAGAGATGTGCTTAAGTCACGGCTCTGTAAAGAAACAGATTCTGACTCTAAAAGCGGATCTCCTAATTCGACTCTCTCCCAGAAGGAGGCCATTTGAACCATTTTTTTGTTTGTTTGTTTAGTTCTGGCATCGCTATCATCTTTTTGGATGACTTTTGGAAATAACTGCATTTTGAAATTGAAATTTTGTCGGAGGTAGCCAATTAACTAGGTTGGCTGACATCTGACATTTTCACTGAACTCAGAGAGCCTATTTAAAAATGTGTCCATCAATTTCTTTTTTAAAAACATACAGGAAAAGTAATTCACCACATATTAGGAATGCATAGAAATAGTTTAGCAATGTTTGAATACTGTGTATAAAGTCAGTGTAGTACATACGACCACAAATTCTATTGGCATTACCTGTCAAATGTCAACGTCAGTTGAGGATTGTAACAGAAAGTCTAAACGTGAAGGTCCCCAGTGAATTTATGATGCTATCTTTTTTGGCTTATAGTCTCACCAGATGACAGAATCCCGCGTACCTGACCGCCAGGCTTTATGGGTGATCCACACATGTGCAGTGCTCATTCCATTCTAATTAACCTTGAGGCTCTAGTTCACGTGGCAGAGCTGGGCTCCCTACCATTTTCACGAAACTAGTGATCTCCCCAGAAACGAAGGAAGAGAGATGATATGAGGTAGGAGAGCCGTTGCTAAATCTCACACAAACAGGCATGGGTACCAGAAAATACAACAAATCCCTGGTTTTTAATAAAAAAAAAGACCCTTGTCCATATTATTTAATTTTTGTTGAAGGTGTTCCAGTTAACTCTAGAAATGACTCAGGGGCTAATTCTTTTTGTACAATTGTCTATAAATATATATATTTTAGAGTGCATTAAAAATATGCTCTAAGGTAATGTTTTTCATCTTTATAATGTATGTGAAAAATTATTCTTTTTTTTATCCTCTGAGGATAGCTAAGACTGGGAACTGAATTCACTGTTACTCACATGCTGGCCTTGGCAGAGAAAGGCCAGGATTATCTTAGAATCACGGCTTCATTATTGAGATAAAATGGAGGAGACTTTACTGCTCTTTATGTAATTAAATGCAATCATTATTATGAAAAATTTTCTGCACAGCTGTTAGGCTGAAACAAAATTTGCATTATCAGTAATCCCTTTATATCTTTGACATGATTCATAGCTTCTCACATAGTCTGAAAACGAAATAGAATTTGAAACCTTCCATAGGTAAATTTTGCATATTGTTGTCTTACTATCAATTCTGTAGCTTGTTTTTTAATTCAGTGGATGTTCAAATGCTTAAACTGCCAAACTGGGACAATTTATCCTCTCAGTGACTCGCAGACGAAAGGTCAAATGGCCAAGCAGGTCATAAAATAGCCAATTTGGGCTAGTCTCAAACTTTAAGACACTAAGGGAAGGGTCTCCAAAGAGACTGCTAATTAGGCCACTCTGATGTCATACGGAGATATGCTAAAGTGGGTGTTACGTCATGCTCTAAAATAAGGACCTGGTGAGGTCCGTGTTTAGGACCTAGTGATTGATGTATTACCTGACCTACTTGACTGTATCTGACAAAAATTCTCCAATATATTTACTAGTATTGCAAATATATTTAATTTCCTTTGATTGTCTAAATCTCCAGTGACTCTGAATGTAGGCAGGGAAGATAGAGGAACAGTACACTGGGGACCTTAAAACCCCATGTACCAATCCAAGCTCAGTAATGAGTCCGTCCTTGCTCAGACCTAAAAGGTCTGTGAATTTCCTTTTCCAGTCTCATGAGAAGCAGCCCTAGGCCTTTTGGGAAAGATTTAGCAATCACAATGTCTTTCCTTCAGGGCTTCGTACTCTTTATTTGAGGGGCCCTTGGTCTTGAGAGTGATTTATGTCAAAGAATAAGATGGGGTGGTCTTCTCTTGGCTCTATGATGTCCCGGTCAGGCTTCTGCTGACACCACTAGAGTGAGTTTGTTCAGATCAAGTTGGACTGTAGCAGTCAGCCCAACGACTATAGTCCAAGAGATACCACAGTTAATTAACAACTACTAAAGCTCCCTATGGGGCAAATTATTCTGATGACCCTTCTGTCCCCGCTGCCTGTTTCTGTAATCATGGCACCTTGTTTCCAGCAGTTAAGTGCTTAGTCTTTCCCACTGCAGGACCCACCCATCCACCCTGAGTCTATTTCCACGGCAAGACTTTCTACCTTCCTACCTGGCCTCCTACTAGAACCAGCCATTATTACAGCATCTTTCAATGTGCTGTGAATATCTTTTAATAAAAATACATATTTAAAAATGCATCATTTGGAAATAATTTCCAACTTACAGCAAAGGTGCAAAAAAAAAAAAAAAAAGCATATACAAAGATCGACAATACGCTCCTCCCCGGGTTCCTTTGTCGTTAACCGTTTGCCCCATTTGCTTTATCGTCTGGATTTGCTCTCTCAACATTTGGGAGTACACTGCATACCCCTCGGCCCTTTACCACTAAATAACTTATTTCCTAAGAAGAAAGATAGATTCTCACGTAACAACCGTACAATTCTCATCTTTAGTAAATTCAACAGTAATTCAATGCTTTTGTTTCATCTGTCATCCATATTCCAATTTTGTCACACCGACCCAATAATACCCTTTATGGAATTTGCTTGTCTTCCAGTATAAATATTCTAGGATTCGGCATTGTGTTTAGTGGTCATGTCCTTTTAGGCTCATTTAATCTGGAATATTTCTGAGGCTTTTCTTTGACTTTTGTTACGTTAGCATTTATACAGAATACAATCCTCCTCTCTTTCAAAAAAACGGAATACAACATTCCTCTTTTTGAGTTTGTTTGTTTCCTCATGATTATAGTTAGGTTATGTATTCCCCGCCAGAGTAGGACACAGAGGATATTGTGACTTGATGTCCTTCTCAGGGTATTAAATCGAGAGGCACACAATGTCTATCCACATCTTTATCACCCTGTCAAGGTATCATGCCATTTCTCCATTGAAGAGTTACTATTTTTTGTTTTGCAATTAAAAAACGATTAGTAGAAGGATAATTGAAGATCACACTAATATTTTTCTCCTTATCAGAATCTATCCCCCTAATTTTAGCATCAGTTGATGATTCTTGCTTGTAACAATATTTACAATTATGATTGCAAAGTGGTCTTTTGTTCCAAATCTAGCACTCCTCCTGCATTTACCAGTCCACATCTGTCATTCTTCTAAAGCACAAGCCCCTGTCTTATTTCCTTATTTATATATTTTGTGTATATGAGTATGTATGTTACATGTAAGTATATATATTTTGTATATGGGTCCATACTAAAATATGGAATATTTTAGAAGTGTAATATATATGTACATATATATATAACATAAATATTTATATTTATATATTTTGGTATGGACTCAAAATTTCTCTTTTTTTTTTTTGAGAGAGAGAGAGACATATATAGAGAGCGAGCGAGCACACAGGCAGGACTGAGGGAGGGAGAGAGAAAGAATCTTACACAGGCTCCACGCTCAGCACAGAGCCCCACACAGGCTCGATCTCACGACTCTGAGATCATGACCTGAGCTGAATCAAGAGTTAGACGCTTAATCAGCTGTGCCACCCAAGCGCCCCATAGTTTCCCATTTTTTCCCCTCAGTGGTTTGTAACACATTTCTGTCTTTAATTATTTTGTCTACCAATTTATATTTTAAATGGCTAGGTAAAGGGAGGATCTTCTAAGCCTTCTCAGGAGAAATTCTTATAGATTGAATGATTTAGGGGCACAGCAAATAAATACATTCCATTTTTATCTTTCTAAGTCTTAAAATTCCTTCTGGCATATTACGAGAATTATTTTAGGCACCTCACCCTCATTCAGCACAGTCTACCTACTGAGTCCAGGTTCCAAGCAACTAACTAGGACAGCATTCCATGTCAAACTGGGAAACTTGAGTTGCATATTAAGTGATCATCTCTGGTAGCTGCATCTATATTGATACACTTGGCCTGATCTATAATTATATTTCTTTTCCCCTTGTTTAGCTCTCTTAGAACCCATTCTTATCTATATTCCTTAGCTTTCTGCTACTTACATATTAGACAAATCCTGGATCTATTCTGATATATAATGTAATGCCTTCCACGTTATCCTCTGTACTTGTCTCCCTGGGACAAGCTGGGAGCCAACTCTTGTCATATGGATTCTGTCTATGAGGCGCAGTAGAGGCAGAGTTGGGGGAAGGGTATGGCCATCCTTTGAAATGGGAAGGTATCACAGAGTCTGCAAACAACTCTGGTTTGTGTCTGTCATCAGAGGGGAAGAAGAACTCTTTCTGCTGGCAAAGAGATATTCTCTGGTCTTTAGGGATATAGAGTAGCCGGGTTCATCTGAATCCACCAAAATGTTTTCGGTCAGAATACTACCTTCTCAAATAAACACTCAAGCTTTGACATAAGAGGCACGACGAAGCTTTGCGTTCAATTTATGTTTGATTTAGAAAATTAAAGGAACCGATTTTGTCTGATTTCTGGCTTGACATGTTAGTATTGTGGCTGTAAGAGATCATGATAGATGTTCCTTCATTTTCTAATGTCTTCAGCTGAGAATTTAAAACCCAAAGGTCCTATTTTTTTTCTCTTCTTTAAACTCTCCAGTGTCATGAGAAATAGCTAGAAGTCTGTATTCTTCTTTTCCTCTACCATCGTCCATCACAGCAGTCATTTGGTCTGCCCAACCCCAATCCCCCCTTAGTAGGCACTTTATTTCAAGAGGCTAAATGTGATCATAGAAGTCACTGTGCCATGGGCTGGTGGTTTTGTTTTTCATGGTTTTGGGAACTATCTCTGCTTCGCTCCCAGACAGGTCTTGCCACTTCTGGTGTTAGACAATGTATCTCTCAAGACTCAATTTAGTCTAATTTTTTTAAAGAGGAAAAGATGAAACATAGAGAATCACAGACTTACGTTAAGGAAAACTGGAGGGATGGGTGCTGGTCTAGCCGTGGGAAATGACATCTGCAATGAGACCAGACCCGCAGGGCACCAAGCACGGAGACCACCTGAAGTGAGTGTGACTGTGACGCAGGAACCAGGGCTCCAGTATCAAGGGGCTAGTGCCGCTGCCGCCTCTGATACGGCTCCCCAGCAAAACAAAACAAACAGGACAAAGAACAATTAACAAGGCAGAAAATCTTCAAATTTCCATGACCTTGTTAGCCAGGAAAACATCAAAAGGAACAAGAAAATGGCTTCAGCCTCGTTTTCACTTCCAACTCTCAATCAATAGCATTTACTCTGAGGAAACTATTTTGCATCCAGAACCTGAGCTGCGACGGGTAAATGCTGTTTTCAGCTTTTCCCAATCTCAGTAAAAGATAGGGTGAAATCTAGTTTGAACGAGCCATCCGCAATATTTAGCATGGCTCACCAGTGAGACTTGCCACACTTAGACTCAGGTGCAATCAAACCCATTTATCTATTTTTAATGAGAGTTGTAAGCAGTAAATACTTGACTCAAATCTCACACTGTGTACCTATAAATCATACTTTACAAAACTCATAAAATGGAGGATTCTGACTTCCTTGGACTGAAGTCTATGACACTTATTTTCCTCCTCTGTTTAATATTCTTAAATCATGAAAATAAATGGCACCTAGATTATGACCGAAGTGATTTTGATATTTAGTCTTACACTTAATGCATTTTTCTTTTCTAATAAAGCTTTGATATATTTAAGTCAATTAAACAGTAATTGCATATGACTCATTAACATATCTGCAGATCGGGCACAGCAAGAACAAGCTGATTTTTTTTTTTTTTTAACAAAATGGTATGGAAGTTCCGGTCCACCCCAGAGTAAAGGAGAGTCTTATCTTCTCACTGAGGTGATCGGGTCAAACTGAGTGTAACGACCATATGTCATACTCTTGGCTGCTAGCTAATGGAATGGCTAATTAAGTGTGTTTGTTGATAGAGTTGTAAGCATACCTTTTATGTTGTTGTTGTTGTTGTTGTTACCCGTGACTGCATTTTTAACTGAAGTAGAAAATCATAGGGAAAAAAAATGAAAACTATAACTGTAGGCTAATTGGCTTTGAAGCTTTGGGGGATTCATTTTATTGTGGCAGATTCCACTGAAAGGCAAACGCTCGTACACAGCATGGAAAGTATCGAGCACACGGAAACCGCAGGAGACAGCTCAATTGGCTAGCAACGCTATCCGATTCAGAGGTGCGTATACATAAGCCAACCTCCATTGTGTTTGTTTTATTTATACTTGTTTATCTCTTCTAGGCAAGGACTTACTCATTACTTGAAATTCAATGAAAGGGAAGAAAAGACGAAGACAAAAGTACTTTTTAAAAAAGTATCTTTTTTTTTTACTCTAGATCTTCTTCGAAGGTTTCCATTTTGTGGTAAATTATTTTGCTCCATTTCACATTTTAATTTATGCTTGCAAACTCTTATTAGTTAATACATTAACCTTTGTAATTCTGGACTAAGCATATTTATTCTCCAAGCTTTGATAGGAGAAGAATCTCCTCTATCAGGGACTAAAGAAAATAAGGTGGCATATTAGAATCAAGTTTTCAATTATTACCTGGCTTTTTGTGTAGGGGAAGCTGACACTTAAGAACACCCTCTGACACCAAACAGCTTCCCTTCTGATAGACTAAATCTAGAAGATTCACTCCATTCTCCACATTTCTCTGAATGATGTAGATTAATGTTTGGAAGGATAACCTTAAGAGATAGATGGCACAAAATTATAAACATTATTTCATATGGTATTTTTCTAACTGACTGAAAATATGTATTTCCGATGGTATCACCGCAATCAGGATATGACCCAACTACATACAGATACAGAGTATGACACATACGAAAATATCACTACAGCAAAGCAGAAGCGGTATCTGATCCTTGCTGCATTAGAGTGCAAGTCTACAGAGCACATAACTAGAAACTGTGCTTCTAATGTGATAGAGCTCCAGGATCAAGAGAACCAAACATGATATTGACTCTTGAAATTAGCGATGAAAAGAAATGCTTCAGTGAAGGTAGTGCAAAGATTATGTTGGGTTGCATATTTGAAAGGACAGCAGGTATCCAGAGGATACACTCATGCAAGGCTTTAATAAACATAAAGGGTATGCAAGAGCAGGAGAAAGAAATCACAGGCAATCATGAATCATCATGAAGTCCAGACTTCTCCAGGCATGATCCATCAGGGTCCTTCCTCAGCCACAGAAGATGTACTTCATCTCTGGATACAAAACACCTCGATACATATGAGGTATCTTAGTGTCTGGGGAGTCCAAGCTCAAGTTCACCAGAGGACTTTCACAACCCCGCATCATACAGGCAAAGTAGGTTGGCTAGTTGGTTAAACCAGGCGCAATTATGAATCTGTGCCTGCTTTGCAAACCATACAAACACACATAACCAAGCCCCCACCTCTACTATTTTTGAACTTCTACTTCTGTTGCCTCAATTTGCAATATATCTGTGTTTCTGGATTCCTGAGTCCTCATCTGACTTTTATTCTCTAAATCATTTATTCCCCTGACCCTTGTCTCCTTCTGGCTATTAGCCCAGTGCAGTGATTTGGAAGAGAAAATAAGAAGATCAAAGACATAAAACTATCTACGTCTTTTCTTTTCTTTTTTTTTTTAAAGATTTTTATTTATTTATTCGACAGAGATAGAGACAGCCAGCGAGAGAGGGAACACAAGCAGGGGGAGTGGGAGAGGAAGAAGCAGGCTCATAGCAGAGGAGCCTGATGTGGGGCTCGATCCCACAAAGCCGGGATCACGCCCTGAGCCGAAGGCAGATGCTTAACCGCTGTGCCACCCAGGCGCCCCTATCTACGTCTTTTCTGTCTGCAAGACTGTCTTTTATATTATGGTGTTTGGTGAAACATTTGAAGGTTTAAGTTGAGGGGACGGGAATTCTTGGGTAACGAATTTAAAATGACTTGAGATAGAGGCAAGAGAATACTTGCCTTATCTGCTATTTAGATGTAGGGCATTCCTTGTAAATTTATCAATCATACACGGAGAATAGCTTTTGGTTACATGGCATTCACGGTGACAAGATTCTATCTGCATTTCTTATTTTTATATTCACATTTTTTTGAGAAAACCTAAGAGATGTTATTGGTAATATTAGAGCTCTTAAAGTTAAATAGAGCTCCTCCGTCCACCACGTGCCACATAGAACGTGTGCAATTACATTTCATTGTAATGTCACTGAGGTCACCCGGGTTGGAACAAGATTTTCTCGTCACTGCAATGGCCCTCGACATTCCCCTGTAGCGTGGATGGCCGATTCTCATTTACTTGCCTGTCTTACAAAAGCTGATTTGACTGTGCCTGCTGACCCAGGGTGTTTCTCAAAGTTGCCAGAAAGAACATAATTGGCATTTTCAGTTTGTTTAATGTCCTGATGAAGTTTGGTATCTCCCAAGTGTTTTCTGTAGAAATCGATTCTCAGAATAAAGACTTTCTTGGTTTATCAGGAGGCATATGACAAGAAGAACAATAATAAAATTAACATTAATTGAGTACTCACCATGTGTCAAAGTTCTCAACTATATAACTTACTTAATTTAACCCTTAACAACCCTTATTATGAGATAATAACTGTTATTATCACCATTTTACAGATGTGGAAACTAGAGCACAGAAAGGTTTAGTAATTTGCCCAGTTGCACACAGTAGGAAAAGCGTGAACTGGTATTTAGACAGATATATTGGTGAGAAGGTCCCAGAGTCCACACAAGATGAAACAAAGCAAGAAAAGCCACAGTAACAATAATTTTAGAAGTTCTTAAACCACCGTTCTTTATACACATTTGTCCGTGGAATGTGCCTTATGAATAACACCACTACTACAGCGTACCCTTTGGGAAATGACTCATTTGATTTAGTGAGGCTCTCTACGCTGTACTTGCAAACCCCAGCTAAGCTCTGAAATTGCAGAGTTGCTTAGGGAACCTCGAGTGAACAGGTCTGAAGTTTTCTGGGGTAAGGAAGAGGGTTCAAGACATCTCATCACATTTACTTTAGAAATCCACAAAGAGTTCGAGAGAAGCCACCACATTTCTCACTCTAACTGTAAGCATGTTCCATCAAGGCAGGAATGTTGGTTCACATTTTTCTCTTCTTTATCCCTGAGAGTTAGCATAATGCCTAGAACACAGCGGGTACCCAAAAGATGATGAATGAATGAATTAAATAGCTACCACAGATCATAACTTTACTGTCTACCAGATTTGTTCTAAACTCAGGAGAATAGAAGAGACCGGCAAAGCAGAATGAAAAGTGATTTCAAACGTCTGTCACATGCATCCCCTGTCCCTCTTATTTCTCATCCTTATTGTTATTCCACAACACTCAGGAAAATTAAGATCCATCTCCAGCCAGCTAGAACAGTTCCTTTATTTGGCATACGGTTTTCTACGAGGACAAGGAAAAGATTTTCACTCGCTAATTTAGATATGAATATTTTAAAAATATTTTTAAAATTAAAATTTTTTTTTAATTTATTTGAGAGAGAGAGCAAGAGTGAGAGCAAGTGGGGGAGAGGGGCAGAGGAAGAGACAGAGAATCTCAGACAGACCCCTGCTAAACACGGACCCCAACGCGGGACTCCATCTCACAACCCTGAGATCATGACCTAAGCCCAGACCAAGAGTTGGGACGCTTAACCGACAGAGCCACCCAGGCACCCCAATAGTGAATATTTTTCGAGGGCTTATTATGTGGTAGCTATTGGATACACAGTAACAAAGAAAAACCACATAAGACTTATATAGTAATTACTGTGCACTTTTTGTAAGTGATATATACACATATATATCTTATATAGTATCTGTCTATCTATAAATATAAATATATACTTATTGAATCTCCAAACATTTACATATGAGAAAATGAAGGCTGCAAAGCTGGTAATTGGCAGAGCTTGGATCAAGAAGCTACGCAGTCATTCTTTAGAAGCCATGTTATTAACCAGTAAGCTATGGTCCTTACTCCAACTTTAGTGGAAATGGAAGACACGTTATCAATCACACCACACTTATCAAAAATTACAAATACAAGTGCGGCGGAGAAACAGTAGAGGATATTTATGAGAAAGTGAACTGGAAGGAGAGTCAGAGTAGGACTCTGAGAAAACGACATTTAGGTTGTATCTGAAGGGAGCGCAGCAGTCAGCCAGGCTAAAAGGAAGGCATTCTAGCTCAGGGGAGCCAGGTGTGGGGGCCAGTGTAGGGCAGGCACATTGTCTGCTGTTGAAAGAAGCCAGAGAAAGTCATGGTGCTGTGCCCTTAGGAGCTGGGAGCAAGACAGGGAAAAGCAAAGTAGAACATTCGACTACAAGGTTGGACAGGGAGGGGCCGCATCATGCTGAGTTTCGTAGACTCTGCAAACATTCGCATGTCATCTTTATTACACTAGGAAGACGATGGAAGGTTCTAGAAGGGATGTGACATGATCCTAGCTACGTTTTATAAATATCACTCATTCTGCTTTTCATATTTTTACAGCAATAAATAGCCATGATGATTAATAGCACATTTTTGACAGGATTATTTATTCCTTTTAACAGATGTTTTCTTCATTATTTCAGCTATTTCACTTGTATCACAGACACCATGTGGGAAATGCTTCTGAATACAGAACACCTATTTACAACCATTTTTGAATCAAGGTATATTTTAACATAAATAAATACAGTATGTATAAAAAGCAAATTTATGAGGTCTTTCCTTGTTATTAAGAAATAAAGGAGAAGATATGTGACAGAGATACTGTTAAGTGCTCCACTGTATTGTTGATCAAAGTTACCCCAGGTAACTTTTCCAAAGCCATCCAACGCTCATTGGTGGTTATGTGTGTGTTAAATAACATGCGAGTTCTTAGGTATTTAGACAATATTTGCTATAAGGGGTCCTGACACAGTGATGGACAAAATGTAACTATTATAATTATTAATACATCATCCTATGACAGAATTAAGCGGATTCAGGTTTACTATCTCACCCATATTTTAAATATAATGAATTAAAAGGCAAAAATGCCAGCATTTTGGTGGAACTCATTAAAAAGAATACTTATACTGACCTGTATAATGAAGAACTGCTAAAACTAACAGGTTTGCACCAATAATGCATATTCTTGGCAAAACCTCCACTTAAAAAAAGAACACAGCTACCTTTAGGTTGCTCAGTGTTTGTAACTCATTCATATAAACAAGTTATCTTTTCGAATCAGGAGTAAACACCGTGGCCTGTAACACTGGTTAAAAGCAGGCGCTGTTGCTCTAACAGTATTTCTCTTCCCCGGGCTGCGGGAGACTGGAGGGAGCTCAGCGCGAAGCATCCAGGGCGGGCTCACGGTCCCGCAGCGCCCCCTGGAGGGCAATGGTAAAACAGCACCCTGTCCGGCAGCAGGAGGGAAGCGTGGAACCAGAGATCCTGACAGGCATGTCTGAGAAGGAGCCGCTAAGGCAGGGAATTACTGCGGAGAGTAGGGGGTGACAGGTTAGAAAGCAAGAGAAATGGCACAATGCAGAGTCAGTTAATGACTCTAGCAGCTTTACAACGCTTAGAATGTTACAATTGGTATAGGAGGGTGGCACCTAGGAGTTACCTCTTGATAAGTCAGGAATATCCTTCAAAGATTTGAGTGTTTCTTCCCTATCAGGACATGAGAAAATATTTAGATTGTGGTTAAAAAAAAAAGCATGAATGCCAGCTTTTAAAAGGCTGTGTTATTGAATCTGCCACCTGCCAGATTTGAGAATGCAAATGCAAAGAGCCCTACAGATACAGCCTAGAATATGTGCTTCTAGTTGTTATGGTGAAAGGCTGTCCTGTTGGTTAATTTACCATTGATAAATTTTTGATTCAGCCAAATGATCACTGAACTCTGACCAAATTATACAGGAGATAATTCATTCATTTTTTAAGGTGACCTAAAAATACACAATAGTTCAAAGATAAGTGGGAAATATTATTAGCCAGCTACCTGTTCTTTTTAATTATGCACAGATGCAATTATTCTTTTAAATGGAGTTGGATAGGAGATGCTCCTCAAGTTCCAGAAATTCTGCAAAGGTAAATTAAGGGTGGTGGGAACAAGTCCATAAGAGGCATTAAATGCAATTAATATTTTCAGGCAATGGCCAGGGGCTGTAAAGAGGTGTACTGAACTCTTCCTCATCTTAGGATTTCTGTGGGTTTTTGGTTCCCTGCGGTTCACTGTGTCCCGGCAGCTTGCTTAGGGCACCTTGACAGCAACGAGGCATGTCTTCTGGTGTTAGCTCAAAACCTTTTGTTGAGAGTGTGAGTTAATACTAGTTTTAATAATAGATTCATGTAAAAGCTCTTAAAGCAAAATAATACCAGAGTAAGTGTCTTTTTCACTTACCAACCACAGCAGAAATCAAATTCACAGCTTCACAAATACTTTCACTTAAGTCTCTGTGTAACGGCGCCTAATATCATAACCAATAGCTCTAAAGACCAATATTTTATGAAGCACATACCTCCACACCAGGCATGAGGCACTATGCTAATAAAACAGACACGGACTTTCCCCTTCATGAAGCCTCGAGGGGAATTTTTTCATCTTAACAGCAGTAGTCATTGATTTGGTTAATTTGCCACTTGTGTTTGAATAAAAAAGAGTTTAGAATGTTTGAAAAGGGTAGAAAATGTTTGGGTAGAAAGTTAGATACCTACGGTTAATTTCAGGCAATGATAGAATAAGGGAGCCAAGGGTAATAACTGAGATGGAGCCTTACAGGGTAAGGGTGGAGATGCTGTGATCACCGTGTACCAGGCACTGTGTTTAATGCTGGCAAGGATTATCCAGCTGGAGCCTTGCACAGTCTGATGAAGTAGGTATTTTTCATTTGAGGCTACTCAGGAGGTTTAAAGTTGAGGGGCAATGAAATGGATTGCCCAAAGTCACTCAACCAGTAAGTGCAGATTTTGATATTTCTTTTTTTTTTCTTTTTTTTTTTTTTTAAGATTTTATTTATTTATTCGACAGAGACAGAGACAGCCAGTGAGAGAGGGAACACAAGCAGGGGGAGTGGGAGAGGAAGAAGCAGGCTCATAGCAGAGGAGCCTGATGTGGGGCTCGATCCCATAACACTGGGATCACGCCCTGAGCCGAAGGCAGACGCTCAACCGCTGTGCCACCCAGGCACCCCCAGATTTTGATATTTCTCACCCAACTATATAAAAACTAGAAAATGGAAGATTTTTAAAAAGAAAGAGTTAAAATAATTAGGGCTTTGATACACACAAGTAGATATTATTAAAACCACAGAGATGCCAGTGATAGGCATCATAATGGGACTTATGAATTGTGACCCCCTCATTACTCTGTGTGTGCTTTATTTTATTGCTATTACAAACCACCACCTTCTCCTGATAATGCTCATTCCAGAAAGAAGTCTCCAGAATATTATGAGGAGGCGTGAACCTGAAAGGTTGAACTGTCTGTCAGGAGCAGTCTCCCGGTTTTCAAAAAGAACCTCTTAAACTGTTTGCTCACAAATCATTCAGTCAAGAGCAAGACATCAGAAATTCTTAGCAGGAGGTGAACAGGAGGTCAGTGACGACAGTAGTCCCTGTCCGTCCTCCACGCTTCTGCTTGCCACAGTTTCCGTTGCCTGCGGTCAACTGTGGTCCAGAGGCAGATGATCCTCCTGACTTAGCATCACGAAGGTCAGAAAGAAAACTGATGCCAAGTCAGGACGCCCACATCATTCACCTCACTGCATCTCATCCCATAGGCATTTTATCATCTTGTGTCATCACAAGATGAAGGGTGAGCACAAGATATTTTGAGAGAGAGAGAGATCATATTGACATAGCTTTTATTATACTATATTGTCATCATTGTTCTATTATATTATTAATGTTGTTAATCTCTTACTGTGCCTAAATCATAAGCAACTTTATCACAGGTATGCATGTACAGGAAAAAACACGGCATATACAGTTTTGGGTACTGTCTGCTGTTTCAGGCATCCACTGGGGGTCTTGGAACAGATCCTCGGTGGATAAGGGAGGACCACCGTATGCAGCCTGTGGGCACTCAGCTAAAAGAAGCTTATAAAATGAAAACAAACAAAACAAAACAAAAAGGCTTTGCCTCCTTTCCTCCATAATAAAATGCTGACACAACCTTAATTATAGTGTTATAAACAGGGCTGTTGGACCACTGCTTCACCATATGGGACTGAGGACCATAAATATGTTATGTATGGGTTCTTAGGAAAAAAAATTATAATATACTCTTTGTAAAAATCATATTTTTATGAGCCTGCTGAAGAGTGGCTGAATGTTGAATCAAATCACGAATTCTCAAGACCGTCATAATCAGAGTAGGCAAAGTATATATTTGCTCAGGGAAACATCTGTTAAGGAATTTCTCCTGAGTCTCATCAGTAGTTGGCAAGCTTTACTGCTTTAACTATGTTTTCATTATTGGCCTGTCTGCAGAATAGTTTGCACTGGTTGTCCTTCTATCATTAATTCACTAGTAAAGAAATAACCTTGTTAATGGCCTGCCATGGTTGATAATGCTCCCCACAAAACTTACATTAAGAAATCACTCACTGATTTGTATTGTATTCAGTTGCAGTCTTGAATTTTATGTACAGGCAAAGAGTTTTAAAAAGGATGTAAATAGTAAGTTATGAAAAGAGTGTAAACCAACCATTGTGTTTACACTGACAACTCGGTCACTTCCAGGGTATTACAGAAACTGTGTCTTTACTTTATAATGCTTTGTTCACAACAATCCTGCCATCATTTCTAATACTTCTCAGTGAAATTACTGAAATTGGCTGAATTGTATACATAGAAAAATGTTTTTTAGTCCAAACAGAGGCACCTTCCAGTGAAATATATTTTCATCAAATTATCAAATCAGTTATAGGAAATAAAGCATTGTCTGGAGGGGGAAAAACAGGAAAACCAGAAAATCACCTTTGACACAGTTATCTTATAGACGTGTATCACGGGTGGCCTTAATTAACTATATCATGGGGTTTTTTGGGTATGTTTGACATTAAATACATATATGACTGGGATCATGTTATTTTCTTTCTAGATTTCCATTTGGGATTTCCCATGTGTAATATGGTCAATAAAATACTATCTAAATATACCCACATGTTTTTTGCATAATATTTTACAGTCGATTTGCAGGTGAGTGAATTTTTGAAATCACGTTAAGAAAACGAGATCTACCCTCTTAACAAATTTCAAAGTACACAACAGAGTCTTGTTAACTAGAGACATCGTACTGAACATCAGAACTCTAGAACTTACTTATCTTGTAGAAATGAAACGTTATAGTCGTTGAACAGCTCCACGTTTTCCCTAACCCCCAAGCCTCTAGCAACCAGCCTTCTCCCCTCTGCTTCTATGAACTTGAGTATTTTACTATCTCGTATAAGCTGAATTGTGCAGTATCTGCCCTTCCGTAACTGGCTTATTTCATTTAGCTTCATGTGCTCCAGGTTCATCCACGTTGCTCCATATTGCAGGATTTCCTTCTTTAAGACTACCTGATACTCCACTGTATGTATATACCATATTTTACTTATCCATTCATCTGTCAAGGCCCCTTTAGGTTGTTTCCCTATCTCGGTTATTTCGAGCAATGCTGCAATGAACACGGCAGTGCAGGTACCTCTCTATGAGACCCTGATTTCAATTCGACGATGTGGAGAAACTGAAACCCTTGTACACTGTTGGCGGGAATGTAAAAGAGCACAGCTGCTTTGGAAAACAGTAGGAAGTTCCTCAAAACATTAAAAATAGAACCACCACATGATCCAGCCATCCTGCCTCTGGGTATCTATGCAAGGGAATTATTTTTGCAAGGGTTCTTGCTAATATCATATCAAAATACCACATAACTACTAATATAGAATAAGATTGCAGCTCTCTCTAACATTTACTCTGGTCAAAACATTGCTATAACTTGGTCAGAGATTAAGCGCGAACAAGAACGGAAGTAGTATTTCTGTTGTATGCGATATCAGCCTGCGGTGGTCGATGCTATTTATTAAGTTTCTGTAATTGTCTAGGTCATCAATCTCTGGCAAGAGATTTCAGAGTGCCTGATGGTAGTGCATGCGTCAAGCTGTGCTACATTAAAAAATGATGAATCTCTGTCCAGGTAAAGCTCTGCCCTTTGGCTATCATCATGTATCACCATTTTGTTTACAAATAGGTATTCACTGTGCTAAGTAGCAACAGGGTACATGAGATTTTATAAATAGATGGGATGTTGGCACTAGCTCATGTTGGAACTTATGTAGTTGAAAGTGCAATTGGAAGTCTAGAGAAAATGATCGTAGTTACCTGTAAAACAAATGACTTTGGTAAATCGTGATCAGCTATTTAAATGACTCAAGATTATTTATTTAAAGTATCATGCTCTTCACAGAATTACTCAATTTTCACTTTCAGTTTCTACTCTTAAAAAATAAAGTCTATGTGTCTTACCTAACCACAACTACATCATCATACATAATTCTGGTAATTTATAAATTTCAAAGGAATCTCTTCCTAATCTTTGCCGTTAGATTCATTAAGCTGTTAGCCACACTGCGGTCTTGTTATTTTAATTTTTGACAAGTGGCATTTAGTTTTGATAGGACATTTTTTTCCTGAACCTACAACAGAAATGGCGTTATCTCCTCTTCGCTGGTTGGATCATAAGGCAGCTAGCTGAACGTCACTCCCATGTGTCCTTCTTTATTAATCCAAGATGGCATTTTATAGATATATTGAGAGAAATCCATGCAGTGCTCACTAAAGTTCCTTTTATCTTAATTTTACTTTTTTGTCTTACATATTTTGTCTTGCATCTGTGTTTTCTATGACGGCTACATTAGTTCTGGCTCAATTATCATTTTTTGTTCAAAGAACATGGTAAACCCTCAACTTTTATCAGCAAATATTTTGAGATATATAGAAAAGTATGGAAACAATAAAATCATTACGTAAGAAAATACCGCTGAGCTCTAGCAAATCTTTAACAAGTTGATAGATTCAGATTTGAAAATATATATATAAATGATTAGGGAAAGAACTCTAGTGTTTCGGCTATTCTTTCCAGACAGACTCCCTTCCTGCCATTCACATGCCACCCAATAGAATGTAAATTTCACGTACGCACTTAAACTATTACTGCACAAGGATTTATGCATGAGCACTCTGTAATGTTTTGTGTATTTTCAGTTACTTATACAAATAGTCTGAGACTGTGAATATCATTATTTAGCTTGCCTTTATTTTTCAGTATTCTATTTTTTTTTTTAAGATTTTATTTATTTATGTGACAGAGAGCCAGTGAGACAGGGAACACAGCAGGAGAGTGGGAGAGGAAGAAGCAAGCTCCCAGCAGAGGAGCCTGATGTGGGGCTCGATCCCAGAACGCAGGGATCACGCCCTGAGCCGAAGGCAGATGCTTAACGACTGAGCCACCCAGGCGCCCCTCAGTATTCTATTTTTGACTTTTCACCATGTTAACACATATATCCCTGGTTCATTCATTTTAAGGACTGTATATTATGCTTTTGATGGAGTATATCACATTTTATTCGAGGAGCAGTTAGGCCTGCGTCTGATTTTTTATAAACATGAATGTCCCACCATATACCGTATGTCTGCTTGCCACACGTGCTAGGGGTTCTCTAGAAGAATAGATACCTAAACATAAAATTGTTGTGCATAGCTACAACTTGCCTAGGATACTGCCATGCTGCTCTCCTGGGTATTTGTATAACTACACTTTGGGCAGTGTATAAAAGCTCCCCATTTTCCCACAACCTTATCAACCGTTGGTATCAAATATTTTCAACTTGTCAGTCTGATGGGTGTGAAGTAATATTTACTATTTTTGTTTTTTGTTCCCCTACTTAGAAATGAGTTGGAGTATCTTTCCACACATTTTTTTGGACATTAGTTTTCACTGGATTACATATTTGTATCCTTTTTTTTCACTTTTTTGGTTGTTTGACTATTTTCTTATTAATTAGTAGAAGCTCTTTACATATTCTTACAACTAATCATTGTCAGTTACGTGAATTGCGAATAGTCTTTCCCAGTCGGTAACTGGTCTTTTTCATTTGTGTATGGTCTCTATGGTTGAAGGTTAAAAATGTATTGTACTCAAATTCATCAATCTTCCCTTTTATGTTTTGAACTTTTGAATCAAGATTTTTCATTTTTGTTTTTTTACATTTTTAGAGAAAGAGAAAAAGGTGGGGGAAAGAGGCAGAGGGAGAGAGAATCTTAAGTAGGTTCCACACCCAGCACAGGGCCCATCTCGGGGTTCAATCTCACAACCCTGAGATCATGACCTGAGCTGAAATCAATAGTCGGATGCTTAACGGACTGAGCCACCCAAGTGCCCCAAGCTTTTGAATCATGTTTAAGAAATTTTCTCCCACCTTGTTGCCATAAAGATATTCTATTCTGTCTTCTTTCAAAACTTCATAGATTAGGTCTTTCATTCATTTAGAATGAATTATTAGGTATATCTCTTATTTTAATTATGTATGACAAAATCTGTTCTTACAGTAAAATTTATCGTAGAACACACTCTTCACTTATTTTTAATACCCCTACTGTCATGAATCAAGTTTCTAAACAAATATGGGTCTGTTTTGTCCTCTCAATTGTTCTTTTTCTAAAAATTTATTTAATTTTGTTTCATTGTTTTTCCATGTGAATTTCAGGATAAGATTGTCAAGTTTTATGAAAAAAAAATCGGGATTTTGCTTGGAATTGAGTTGAAATTTGTAATTAGTTTGAAAGGCATTATATTTTTATAATATTGTAACTTTCAACCATGAGCATGATTTATTTCCATTTACACAAGCCCTTATTTATATTATTCAACATGGTATTATCATTTCTGTTAGATTTATTCCTAGCTAGTAGAGTTGTACAGAGATTTTGTTTGGCTTTGATATTTGGCCCAAACCAGATATTTAGTGTGGCTTCAACCTTAGTCTCTAGAACATTAAGTAGCTGCAAGCCAACTTCAGTGTAATTTCTGGCATCCCTGAACTTGAGTATGATAAGTAATTCTGTGATCCCAAGGTTTCTTTCATATTTAAACAGAGTTACAACATCAGTAATACAAATAAGACATGTTATTTGGATTTATTGTGAATATCTGAATGTTCATTTACAAATATGTGTAAATATTCTAGATGTTATTCAGAGCAAAAATTCTCCTTATGTTGTTTTTGTGGTGAAAATCTGTTGTTTTGAAAGGAAAATGTTTATTATTGCAAAAGTAGAATGCTGTAGCAACTAATAATGACTAAAATGTTAATATCATGAAAAAACTGTTATAAACTTTCAAATAGTTAAATATGCAAAACAATAAATTTGAGGATTAAACTAGAATTTGAGAATTAAATTTGAATATTAACAGAGTATGTTAGCTACAAAGAAAGAGTATTCAATACTTTTCGAGCTGACAACAGTTTATACAATTTAAATAATATAATGCTGAATGTTAGATATTATATGATAATTCTAATCTTTGTGCAATTGTTCAGCATACAGTCTCCAAAAATTGAAATGAAGGAAATTAAGAACTCTAAATTTTAGATTCTTAACTCCCTTTAAGGAGTTTTGCTCCTTAAGCAACTGTAATCAAAATAAATGCCCATTTAATGGCATAGATGCTCCATGGAGTGGCCACACAAACACCCCAGCAGATGAAATTATGGAGAAATAATATTTCCTGCACTACGGAATTTAAAAAATGATTTTGACAATGAACTTTTCAAATAATAAAACTGTAGTAAAATTTATATTTTTAATCAAGTTTCAGATTTATTCTTGTATTCTAGAAGTTCATCTGTGGTAGTTATATTTGGCTTTATCTCCACGTGGTTATATATTGATTTTAACATTAGGGCACTTGATCTTTGACCAAAATAGGCATTTGATGCACCTTTACAAGATACTGGAAATAGCATCTGATAGTATCTATTAGATGTGAGATATATTGGATTCATGGTTAATATAATCTTACTTCTTTAATTTTATTTCTAATCCCTTGTTATTAGGGTATTATTGAGTCATATGCTGATCTTTTATCCAGGAAATTTGATGAGCTCATTAACTCAAGTAGTATGTAGATTCTTGATTTTTCAGTGTGAAAAATAATATTGCCTGCAACTAAGGGCAGATTTGTCTCTTTCTTTTTAAGTTTTATATACATGGTTAATTTTCCATATCCAATTGGAGAAATGGCAATAGAGGACATTTTGCCTTGTTCTTACCCCTATGGGAATTTAAATTTTTTTTGGTCCATATCTATGATGATTTTTGAGATAATGACTTTTATCAGCTTAGGTATAGTACTCTTCTACTCCTAGTTTGCTAAATTTTTGTTTGTTTTGTCATGAATGAGTATTTATTTTAGTGAACGTTATTTTAGTATCCACTGAAGTACAAAGATCTCTCCTTTAATCAATTAATATAGTTTATATAGTTACCCGTTTTTTAATGTTGAAACATCCTTAAAATTTTTGGAAATAGATTATTAGTTGTCACATATTTAAAAATTTATATATACTGGGACACCTGGGTGGCTCAGTCAGTGGAGTATGTGATTTTTGATCTCAGGGTCATGACTTTGAGCCCCATATTGGCTGTAGAGATTACTTAAATATATATGTGTGTGTATATATACATATATATATGTACACACACATATATATCTATACACACACACACACACACCATACTGAATTCGATTTAATAATACTTTATTCAAAATTTCTCTATGTTCACAAAGAGCTTTGTCTAAAATGTTCCTTATTTTTGTATTGTCTTTGTCTACTTTGAATATTGAATTAATATTGGCTTAATTGTGTTTGTGGAGGACCTTTCGCTCATTTTTTTTTTTTTTTGGATCCTCTGAAACAGTTGGTATAGAGTACAAATTATTTGTTTTTTGAAGGCTTCCTATAAAACTGTCTAGTTGTGTTTTTTTTGGTTATGGTTTTTATGGGGGATAAGCATATTTTTCATTGCCTTCAGTGATATTAATGGTTATTGCTCATTCACCTTTTCAATTTCAGAGAGAAAAAATGGTGATTTATATATTTACTAGAAAGTTATCATTACTATTTATGTTTTCCAATATATTCTCAAGAAGTTGCTCCTGGTATTGTCTTAGAATAAAAAAAAAAAATCCTAATATATCTACAGCTATGTTCCCTTTATTCCCAATAATAATTTGGTCTATCTCTCTCCTATAATAAGTGTTGCTGGGAAAAATGTATTTTCTTTGTCAAAATTCTGATACTGGCTTTGTTTATTGTTGTCAGAGAACATGTTCTCTTTTTTGTGACATTATGAGATCAAACATAACATGTATACTTTAAAAAGAATTTTTAGAGAACCATTCTCAGGGTTCCTTGGAAAAGTGGTTGGTGCCATGGCTGGCGCAGGGAAAATGAAAGAAGGGTCTGGGGCATCGTCTGGTGTCAGAAAGTAAGAAAATCATCAAAAAAAGAGTGGAGCATGTTGAAAAGGCAAAGGAGCCAACCTGAAGAGGTCCCAGTGACTCAAGGTGTAACGATTTGGGAAACAACATAAATAATAATAGTAACTAGATTTTAACCAGTAGAATAAAGAGATAACCATGAGCCTACAGTATTACTAACAGATGAATAAGTAGGTGGAAAAAAGGAATGACTCTTTCTTACAAAAAAATTCCAATAATAAATGCATAAGAGAGGGAAGTGATTTGCCTTTAGAATACCACAGTAAACATGACTGCAGGCAAGATTGACCAATGCATGCTCAAAATACCAGGTAATACTGAGGAGAAACAGGATACTTGTCTAGTTGCAAAATACCTCCTTCAAGATATTTGATTAAAAGGGAGGAAAGTATAACTTTATAGTGAAAAACCCTGGAAGACACCAGCTTAAGCAAGTGATTGAAGTTAACACCCATAGTAATAAGACATATGGGCATTATGTACTCCCTGACAGGATGTACTGAAAGGGGCACGACATAGCTGGTATTCTTGCCAAAAATGCATAAACTCTATTATTTTTTAAAAGATTTTATCTATTTATTTGACACAGAGAGAGAGACAGCCAGCGAGAGAGGGAACACAAGCAGGGGGAGTGGGAAAGGGAGAAGCAGGCTCCCTGCCCAGCAGGAAGCCTGATGCAGGGCTAATCCCAGAACCCTGGGATCACGACCCTAGCCGAAGGCAGACGATTAACCAACTGAGCCACCCAGGCGCCCCAATTCTGTGTTTCTTTGATCCCCATTAATGTCTTTTGCCTTTAATGTTATTTTGTCAAATTTTCATATTACTAGAATATCTTTCTTTTAATCATTATTTGCAAAGTATAGCTTTCCCACTCTTTCATTTTCACGTTTTTCTGTGTTTTTGTTCTATGTGTATTTCTTGCAAGGAGCTTATGGATAGATTAGAAAATACAGTCACAATTTTTATATTTTCATATAAAAGTTTAATTTATATAGCTACTGATATATCTTAGCTTTATAAAAAAACATTTTATTTTGTGTTGAGTATCTATGCCAGTGCTAAATATCTTTTCTCCCTTTCTTCTGAGTGAATAAACTACTGAGATAAGCACATGGCTGACTGCAATAAGTATTACATGTCCTAGCCATTCTGGAGCTAAGTGTGAGTTATGTGATTAAATTTTGGCCAATGGCATATAATATATATCAGTCTCCCAGAGTCTTCCTTAGAAGACAATTGGGGATGCCCTTTCCTCTTCTTTGTCCCTTCCATCATCATTGAGCTTGGTATATGGATGCTTCCTTAGACCATGAGGATGAAGACCATACCCTAGGGATGTTTGAATGGTGAGTTGGATAGTCTCTCAGGATAGCACTGAATTGAGTAACCATACCAGCTCTGGACTTTTTCGGACATTTATGTGATTAACGTGAGCACAAAATAAACACCTTCCTTGTGTAAATCAATGTCTCTGTGTGTGTGTGTGTGCATGTTTCCTGTAACTGAATCCAAACTTAACATATACACCATTTCTTCCATAATTTTTCTCCTTCTGTGACTTTTTTTTTTTTTAAAGATTTTATTTATTTATTCGACAGAGATAGAGACAGCCAGCGAGAGAGGGAACACAAGCAGGGGGAGTGGGAGAGGAAGAAGCAGGCTCCTAGCTGAGGAGCCCGATGTGGGACTCGATCCCAGAACGCCGGGATCACGCCCTGAGCCGAAGGCAGACGCTTAATGACTGCGCTACCCAGGCGCCCCTTGACTTTATTTTTAAATATATAATGAAATATGTTTGCTGAAGAAATGATAATAAGATCTGCATTCTTCTCCATGCATGCAGAGAAAAAAGAAGGGAGTACGGAAAATTATCAACCCGAATAAAAGTCACAGACGGAGGGGCGCCTGGGTGGCACAGCGGTTAAGCGTCTGCCTTCGGCTCAGGGCGTGATCCCGGCGTTATGGGATTGAGCCCCACATCAGGCTCCTCTGCTATGAGCCTGCTTCTTCCTCTCCCACTCCCCCTGCTTGTGTTCCCTCTCTCGCTGGCTGTCTCTCTGTCACATAAATAAATAAAAAATTAAAAAAAAAATAAAGTCAAAAGTTATTTCTTCTCGTAAGCAAGATGCAGTCCATATTACACTCAAATAGGCATTGAATTTCTCAGTCCCCATTTTTATTATTATCCAGACTCACTGGTAACCAACAGAACTTTCTGTTATGATAGAAATGTTCCGTATCTGAACTACCTAATGTGGTAGCCACATGCGGCTACTGAACACTTGAAATGTGTTTAGTGTGACTGAGGAGATGAATTTTAAATTTTATCTACTTTAAATCTATTTAAAATTAAATTTAATAGCCACATTTAGCTAGTAGTTAAAATGTAGGACTATGAATGTAGAGTTTTAATTTCTATTTTATCTCTATCATTTAAACAAGAGATGAGTCAGGACATATCTAAGCTATACTTCCTGTCTCTCTCTTCACCTGTGACACATTCAGGGTCTTCCTTAAATCCCATTATCATTCATTAATTACCCTTCTTTCCTCATGGAGTCAAAAATATTCTATCTCGAATCATCTAACCTAAGCCCCTTTATTTGACAGGTAGGGAAAAAGTAAAAGAAAAATTAAATTCAATTTGTTTTATATGGCATTTCATATTCTGTCCTGGTTACTGACTTTTATTTTTATTTTATTTTATTTTATTTTTTTAAAGATTTTATTTATTCATTTGACAGAGATAGAGACAGCCAGCGAGAGAGGGAACACAAGCAGGGGGAGTGGGAGAGGAAGAAGCAGGCTCATAGCAGAGGAGCCTGATGTGGGGCTCGATCCCATAACACTGGGATCACGCCCTGAGCCGAAGGCAGATGCTTAACCGCTGTGCCACCCAGGCGCCCCTGGTTACTGACTTTTAAAATGTTAATTTCAACATACTTATCTAATATGACCACATTAAATATTGCTTGTAATAAATGTCTGTTGATTAAAGATTGGATATATTCTTCTTTGTATTGAGAATTTTTTTATAGTATGTTATTCTATAAATCGAACAGGAAATGCTGAAATGTACCATATATTAACGGTGCTAGTATGTCAATCTTCATTCGAGAATCTTAAAATGGTAAAGTGAATGAACAGCATTCTCAACATTAAGTTTAAATTTCTCTTATAAATACAGGACATTAGTAGATACTGCAGTTGCGTTGTTTCAGTTTGATACGATAATCTGGCATAAAATACTGTAACATCCAATTTAAGAGGGAAAAAAAAAAACCCAGGCAAAATACATTCCAACTCTAAAGATTTAGTTTATATTGTTCATTACTAGTCTCACTAAAATAACGAATAATGTGACATAGACTTTAGAAAGACTAAAAGCAGTAAAATGATTGCAAAATTACCAATTTTTTGTGGTAGAGGACATTAAGGTTTATGTCTAAGCATCCTGAAATGCTGACAAAGAAGCTTCTTTTTGGCAAGGGAAAGCGCTGTCTGGTAATTTTACATTTTTAAAAAAGTAAGAAGGCCTTTAAAAATTTAAATCTCATTAGACTAGAATGGAAATTTAGAGCTCTCAGAGACCTTAGAAATGATCAAATCCAATCCCTTCCCAAGTAATGACATTGAATTTTAAGGAAGTTAACTAACTTCCCTTAGAAAACACAGCAAATTAGCCAGAATCAGAAGTACAACCGAGACCTGCTGTTGCCTGTCAGGTATGCTTTCCACTGACCGGGCTGTGTCTCTAGACATCATGTCTGTTGAGAATGTATTTTAAAGACTATGAGGTGGTACTTTCACAAGATTTATTCTACAGGAAAGCTCATGTATCTTTTGCTTCGTTTGTAGGACAGAATGGAGGGGGCAGCATCCCTGCATCATCATTCCTCTGAGCTGACTGGACTTTGTGCAGCCACTCCTCAAAGAAAAAAGGAGCGTTACCATGAACTAAATTCCTCTGCCTCAACACGTCCCCCACTTTCTATGTTAATGTTAATAACTCATTTCTTTCCGTCATTTGACTGCCATCATCAGGCAGCAGAGAATTTTTCTTGGTGAGAGGGCTTACTTGTTTGGTGAAACTCAGTAAGCATCTACTACTGACCAAAAACCAAGTAAAATAAAATGGAGAGCCCTGTGATCTTCCCATGGCAAAAATCATCCTGACATATTCTTGTGTGCAGCAAACAGGATGTCTAGGTACACAGTCATCTACCGAACTAGTAGGGTCAAAAGACACAAAGATCTTAAGTGAGAAAAGCATCGACTGGCTGGGCAGATGAAGGCCGTCGATAACCTCTACGATTAAAGACTGCAGTAACACAAGGGATGACTTTCTTTCTTTCTTTTTTTTTTTTTTTTTAAGATTTGTTTATTTATTTGAGAGGGAGAGAGAGAGTGCAGACGCATGGGAGGCGCAGAGGGAGAGAGAATCTGAAGCAGACTCCACGCTGAGCTTGAAGCCCCACATGGGGCTCAATCTCATGAGCCTGAGATCAGGAGCTGAGCTGAAACCAAGAGTCGGATGCCTAACCGACTGTACCAACCAGGCGCCCCT
>NW_024425341.1:28351908-28494187 GCF_017311325.1 Ursus maritimus | reverse complement strand
GAGGGATGACTTCTGAGGAAATTATAAGGGTGGCATTGGGGGGTTGGTGCTCAGCTGAGAGTCCAAACTGAAACTAGGAGGGGCCTGATGGTTTGTATGAATCAAGTTGCCTGAGGATTGGAAGTCTCCCTGCAGATGAGGAAGAGCTGAAATGGCAGTGAGCCATGAGTGACCTGAAAACAGGGTTTGGTCAGAAGGAGCCATTTGGACGTTAGATTCCAGGGATGAGAAGATGCTTCATTGGTTTTTCTCCAGAGAAACAGAACCAATAGGGTATGTATCTGTAGACAGAGGGATGATAAAGGGATAAACACTACGAACTGAATTGCGTCCCTCCCAAATTCATATGATGAAGCCCTAACCCCCAAACCCCCAATATGATGATACTTAGAGATGGGGATTTGGGGAGGTAACTGGGTTTAAGTGAGGCCATGAGGGTAGGGTCATCATGATGGGATTACTGCCCCTGAAGGAGAAGACGCCTGAGAGTCTGCTTTCCCTTCCTCTCTGCATGTGAGTGCCCTGGGAGTAGGTACCATCTGCAAATCAGAAAGAGTCTTCCCAGGAGAACCCTGCTAGAGCCTTGATCTTGGACTTCCCAGCCCCTAGAACTGTGAGAAGTAAATTTCTGTTCTTTAAGCCACCCGGTCTAAGACATTTTGTTATGATAGTGAGAGCAGATTGAGGGAGTGAGAGAGTGATTGATTGATTGATTGATTGACTGATTTAGGAATTGGCTTATGTGATACTGTGAGATCCTGCAAATCTGAATTACACTGAGCAGGCCAAGCAGGCTGGTAACTAAGGCAAGAGTTGATGTCCCAGGCTTGAGTTTGAAATCCATAGAGTGAGGAGGTAGGCTAGAAGCTCAAACAGGGCTGGATGCTGCAGTCTTGAGGCATAATCCAGGGATGGATTGTAGAAATGAAAATGAAAATCCACCTTTGGGGTTGATGGTGAGTGCATGGAGAGCTAAATCATTGGGTGATGCATTCAGAGAAGTCACGCATTTGGTGGTGGTGTAATTAACGGACCTTTCTCATTCTTAGACTACCTTCAGAATCTTCTTGCATTTTCTCTCTTTGAGAGAAACAATGCATAGGAGATGATATTTTCAGTGTGTTTTCAGTTGAGTAACTTTGCTGCACTTTTTCATTTGCAATCACAATATTTAATACTGTCATATAACTCTTTCACTGTGGCCTCCCAGTGGACTGTTTTCTTAAAAATTCATTTACTACTGCCAATATTACTATCATTTCAAATTCACTGAGTGGTTAGGAAATATCATGGTATGTTATGTCATTGGCCTCGTGTTCCCATTATCGACCTTTGATTTTAAAGAGAATTTGGCTTTGTTATCTGTATTATGAAATGTAAGAAACAAAAGCAATGAGCAGATGATTATGCAGAGGGAGCCCCTGCTTCGTATTTGCAAGTCCATAGATTTGGCGCATACATTTATCTGCAGTTTCAACATAATTAAGCTGGGTGGAAGCCATTTGTACCCTAGTAATACTAATCTACAGTTAAACACGAAAGACTCTTGGTTCTGATTCCAAGTTGACAATAGCCTTACTTGAGAAAAATATAAAAGTTAATCCAAGAGAAATATTGGCATAAATAGTTAAACGTGCGACTTTTCTCCACAGCAAAAATATAAAATGAAATTGTCTTCAGAGCAATTGAAGAAACACAGTGTTACTCTTAAATGCTGCCTCTTTTATACTGTATCTATGTTGCAATAAAAATATAGCAATCCAGCCAAAAACAGTACCTTCCCATCACGGCTCTACACTTGAAACAATTCAGCCAAGCTTCATACAACAGGTGTATCTTTATTTTACTTATTATCTTATAGATACTGGCTTAAAAGGTCACGAAACCAGAGGGTTTTTACGAACATGTCTACTGGATATTACACCACAGACTGACATTCGTACTCAAAGGGAAATAGCGTTAGTATATTTTACGGAACTCCAGCCTGTAAAGGGGAAAAAAACAACTGTTCAAAGCTTGGTTGATTGGAGATGGACTTCCCAGGACAGTAGCAAGGAATTCCATACACCACGTCGTCGTCTTTCCCTTCTCTGCCTGTTGAACCGTCCCCTTCTGGGCTCCCACACAGCAAGTGAGAGAAATGCAGACACAGCCCAGCAGAAGCACATCTGGAATGTTTCAGTCCTCCCCCGTCCTACAGCTCTCCGGATTACGTGAAGTATACGGCTTGCACCTATACATAGCACTTCCAAGAAATGACACTCCTCTCCGGCTTGACCCACTTTTATAGCGCTATAATGAATTAGTCTTCTGACACTTCGAATGTATTTAGAAAGTTTTATATGCTGTATTTACTGCAAATCTTCCGGTGCATTGAGAAAGTATTTCCAAGTAGCTTTAATGCCTTCCTTCGAAATTCTCTTATATCCGTCAACTAAATGACTAAATTAGCAGATAAATACATTACCTACAGGACCGAGTCTGCGCCTGAAGCCCCCGAGGCCAATGCGCAGGCCTGACTAATTCAGGCCCTGAGGCGTCTTATGGGCCAATAACGGAGATCGCGGATGATGTGAGTCTGAATTCAAATATGCTTTCCGATAGCGTATTTTTCCTTTTATATTTAGAAAACGTAGTTGTGATAGATAAGCTGTTGTTACTGGGGATGTATCAAGTAACATTAGAAAGCTGACTTCATTTTCTAAGCTGACTTCATTTTCTTTTCACGGGCGACTTAGCATTTTGAAAGCATTCGCCTCCTTTACCTCCGTGTCCCTAGTCAACATTTGGAGACAGGCAGTGTGCACTGTCATTTCTTTTACCTAATAAGTGTACTTCTGAGTCTTTCAGCATTTTCTCATCAGGCAAGTGTAAATGTTAACAGCAGCTTGGCTGCTACAAATCACTGCTGAGTGGCGATGAGTTGCAGGAATTATCTGGATGAAAATATCAAAGAGTGTGTAAGCGCTGTTGATATTTCCCCTGATGTTTTCCTTAAGAAAATATTAAAACCTAGAGGCGCAAGTTCTGCCATTTGATTTCCTTATGTTTCAAAGTTATTCACTGAGCAGTAACCATCCCATTTATTTGCACTTCACTCTTACAGCATGCCCTTCTTCTTTATTCGCAAAACTTGCCAGCTGCTTGCTCCGAGTTTAAAAATTAATTTCTAATTTCATATTACTGAGATGAGGGTTCTTTAAAAGGTTTTGTAGTATTTATTCAAATTATAAATAGATTGAGATAGATTGACTCTGAATTGACCAAATCAATTTCTGTCTTCTAAAATAGACTCGTGCCATGATGATAATTATCCTTCATTTCTTTTTCATCGTGTTCTTATTTTTGTGCACATGACCATCAAGGATCGCTTACCGTGTAGCAGTAGAAGTGCTGATCCATCTCGTCTAACAATAACAGCGTGTGAAGTATCCACTGAGGGGACTTCAAAAGAGTGCCATAATTTAGTTTAGGTCATGAAGGAAGAAATTGCAAAGTTCTAGAATACTGCCGGAGGTCACTTAGCAGAAGTGGTCCTTACTCAAAGCATTTAGCATAGCTGACAGGCATTATTCAATACAGTTCATGTATCAATCAGAACTATTAAAAATGTGACAAAATTCAACCCAAATCACCTTAATCATAAAATGGAAAAGGGATGTTTCCCATGCCGAGAAAATCCAGAGGAAGAGAGGCAGCAGGCATGACTGGGTCCAGATCAGGAGAGGTTGGAAGACTTTCTATTGCTATTTCTAGGCCCTGCTTTGTCCCTGTTGGCTTGCTGATGGGCCTCAGCCTCACGGACCCTGAGAGCATCAGGCTCCCATCACTCGCACTGCCAGCGGCTGCACTGGAAACAGCACATTTCTCTCCTCCCCATTCAAAACTCCTTAGCTTGACTTTCACCGGCTTGAGCTGGGCGGTGAAATCAGTCCTGAATTAATCTCTGTGGATGGGGCCGTGGTAAACTCAAACTCAGGTCAGACGACCTTATCGGATGCTAGGGGTTGGATAAGACTGACCTAAACCACATGCACTGAGTGGGGGTAAAAGAGGGTGTGGTGTAAAGTCTAAATTGGCACCTGCCTGACGTCTGAAACCAGGTGGGCCTGGAATAGCTGACCCCACAAAACCCCTTCCCCAAGCTGCTCTGCAGGTAAGGCCCCCAGCCAAACAATGCTTCTTTTCCAGGGGACCGTGGGCCGATCCTACTTACCCCAAGGGGTGGATTTTAATTCCCTACCAGCCTGTGGAATTATTCAAACGAGCTAATCACATCCTCCTGCAAGGAATGAAAGGATATTCTACCCTCTTGGTACTGCAAAGCCTGCCTCCTACTGTCCCTGGTTGTTCATTCTGTTTTGTATGCAACCTCCACGTGGCCTTGTGTCCTCCTCCGGAAGGCTGTGACGATATGTGACTAAGGAGCCAAGCTCCTTTGTCCAGGGTTGTGTGTCATGTCTTCGGCCATCCGCATAACCCAAGGGTGGGAATCCTCCCTCACCGACGGCGGAATAAGAGGTGATTAGAGAAGAAGTGTACCTCTAAAAATCAGGGGTTCAATCCACATAAGGATGAATGAATGCTGGGTAAGTCCATAAATCACTGAAGTTAACTTCAGTTTAAATCCACAGTTCAATTCAATGAATATTCTCTGCATCTAGGACTCTTGCTAGGAAGAGAGAACAAACCTAACAGATTTTCCTAGAGAATTTAGGTATACTTGGGAGTAACATCATTTCAACTTAGAACCCTTTACCTGATGCAGGAAGTCAGTATTATAAGGTGAAGAGAACCAGGACTGATTTTCCCAGCTGAGGAAACACTGCATGCTACATCTTTTTTTTTTTTTTTTGAAATGTACTGTTCTCATTAACAATTTTTAAGGCTCTGATAAGTCCTGTAGTAAAAATATCTAATCAATATTTTATATCAAGAATTTCTCAGGCATATTTGGTACAGAATGCATTTAAGACTTTTAGGGAATGCTCAAATATTCTTCATGTACGAAATGTTATAATTTTTGTAGTTTGTTTATAATACCATGGGCATATCTTAAATCTTAATAATATGACTGAATATAGTCATTATAAGTGGGTATTTATTGCAAAACATCTGAGATCTATTTATGTGATCCTATCCTTAAGAGAAGGAAGATTACATGTATATATCTCAAATTAAATCAACTATTTGAATTTCAATTTTTTCATTTATTTCTCTAGATTAAACCCTTCACAGGGCATTTCTTCCTTAACATAATTTGGGAATGTAAATTCAATTCTTTTCAAACCAGAAAAATTATCAAGACAGTTGTCTTTTTATCATAAACCCTGGGAGAAAAATAAGATTAACCTCAGACTTCCTGACCTAAAATACCAACATATTTTAAAAGATGAATATTTCCAATACTAATCTCTTTTTTGAGAAAACTATGAAAAAATACCCACTTCTAATATTTGTCTTCTGTGGTCTTCACCACATATCCTCCTGGAAGAGTGTATTAAAAAATAACACTTGAAGAAAGCTATGATAAATGGTTCATATGAATTTTCTGCACATTTCTTGTTATGCAACAAAGAATCAATTGTGCCAGGAAAAACAACAACCCACAACCCATGATTAAGTAGAGCAGATTGGTTGTGATTTTAAGTATATTTCAATTTTTTTTTGAAGTATGCCAACTGACGGCTATGTCAATATTCATTATCTTTGTTATCTTTAATATACACTATGTAATTAGCAGAATTTGGGGGTAATCTTTTCCTGGAAGAATATGACTGGTTGGCAGCGAGGGGGATGGTTTTATTGCTGACAATAAAAGCAATCATGATGATTTAGATATAATTGGGAAATACTTAACCAATGTGATTATTGTTGTTTTTGAAACAGTTACATTGAAATGAGTAAAGGAGGAGAAGGAGTCTATTTTTAAGTCTTGTAAAAGTCATAAAGACTACTTAAAAGTAAAATATCTTGGACGGAAAGGAGATTAATTGTATTCCTCAGCACAGAATTCTAACATGGGGGGCAATATTTGGGGATTTGGGGGATGTTTCATCTTTGAGACTGAAATGTTCCAAATTGCTAGCATCTCATAAGATTTTACTAGGTCCAGAAAATTTATTTTTGACATCTCTATCATTAATTTTTTTGTTTTAATAAAACATGTTTGAATCCTCTCCACTTGTACATTGACAATATGGATGTAGGTAAGCTGTAGTTACAGATTGGGTGGACTGTTTAAAAACCTCCACGATTTTATTTCTCTTCCAGACAGTTATTTTTTTGAATTTATATACATGATACAAAAATCAAATCCTCCTGAAAATAGGCAGATGACCAAGTCTGTATGGATAATTTTGGACCACTGGGAAAAGCGTGTGTGTGTGTACAGTCTCTTATCCTTGACAAGGAAAACATGGGTGTTAGTTAAGGTGTAGGTTGCTGTCCTTCTCCTTAATACCCCATAGTTGTAAATACATGATGACCTGTGTGTGGTTTGTTATTGTCTGTCTCTTCCTTTACACTCTTTTTTCTTAAAGATTGTATTTATTTATTTATTTGAGAGAGAGAGAACGCGCAGGGGGAGCTGCAGAGGAAGAGGGAGAGGGAGAAGCAGACTGAGCAGGGAGCCCAGTGTGGGGCTCGATCCCAGGACCCCGGGATTATGACCTTAGTGGAAGGCAGATGTTTAACCAACTGAGCCACTCAGGCGCACCCCCATCCCTCAGCCCCCTAAGCAAGGCAAAAGCAGCAGTCCTGGAGTGCTGGCCAATACTCGCAATGTATGCACAAATACTTATCATTTACACACATGTTTCTTATTGCTGCTGTAACAAATTACCACATATTTACCAGCGTAGGACAATGCACATTTTAGTTCTATGGTCAGAAGTCTCACTGGGCTAAAATTAAAGTGTTAGCGAGGCTGTGTTCTCTCTGGAGGCTCTCAGGGAGAATTCATTTCCTTGCCTTTTCAAGCTCATAGAAGCCACTTGCCTTCCTTGGAGCCAGGCCCCCTCCTCCATCTTCAAAGCCAGCAGTGCCGCGCCTTCAAATCTCTCTCTGACTGTGACCCTCTTGCCTCGCTTTCATAAGAATCCTCATCCTAGGCCTGTCCAAATAATTCAGGATAATCTCCCCATCTCAAGAGCCGTTCCTCAATCACATTTGCAAAGTCCCTTTTGCTCATCTAGTAACGGATTCACAGGAGATTATGTCGTGGGCATCTTTGGGGGACCCTTATTCTATCTCACACACACACACAAGTCTATGTATCTAATGGCTATAATACTTAGTGTACAAATTTAAATCTTTTTTTTTTTTTAAGATTTTATTTATTTATTTGACAGAGATAGAGACAGCCAGTGAGAGAAGGAACACAAGCAGGGGGAGTGGGAGAGGAAGAAGCAGGCTCATAGCGGAGAAGCCTGATGTGGGGCTTGATCTCATAACACCGGGATCATGACCTGAGCCGAAGGCAGACGCTTAACCGCTGTGCCACCCAGGCGCCCCTCAGTGTACAAATTTAGGACTAAAAGAAATAAAATGTTACTGATTTTTTTTTTATAACTCGGTTTAATTTATCTTTTGATCACTGATTTTATAAGGATCTCCAGAACAATTTCAGTCAAGTCAGGGTTGTGTCCATAAAATGTCAAAGCCCAGGGTGGAAATGTATGAGGGGCATCTAAGAAGGTCCTCGCTCCTCAGTCCATACGGGTTTGCCACTGAGATGCCTCTCATTCCTACCAGAGAAGGTACGTTCCTCGGAAACAAGGGGTCATCTAATTCCTATGTCACATGTAATCATCCATCCAGTCATTCAATAAATATTCGTGGAGTGCGTATGTGTGTGGGTCCCTGTACCCCTGGAATATAAACAATGAATAAGGCATCATCCCTCATTTCAAAGAAACCACTGTCTAAAACCGTACCACATTCCCAGTAAGTATAGTGACAGAAATGCATAGTAGGAATTACGTGAGTACAGAGAACGGGGCTCTAATCTAGCTTGGGAGCGGTGTAAAATTTGATTAGCAAAGGCTCAGAAAGTTGCTGACAGGTGAGCTGAGGACTTCAGAAGTGAGAACAAGTTAGCTAGGAGTAAATAGGTACAGCTAGAGCCAAACCTCAAAGTTCCTTGAGGACTAGAGATATATTTTCAATTCAACTTGACAAATAATTATTGCACTGTGTTGCATGCTAAGGAGAAGTACGATGACCTAAGAGAATGTTTAATACCGATACTTCCCCCTGTTAAGGGGATTAGGGAGAGCTTCTCTGAGGAAGTTACAGACATTAAACAAGTAATTACAAGTGTGATGTGTGCTAGGGAGCAATGCTATGGTCATGCAGGGGAAAATAATTTCACCTAGTCAGTAGGGTCAGGGACTGCCACACTAAGAAATTGATGTTGAAGTTGAGACCTGAGGGATAAGGAGCATTTAACAAAGGAGAGGAGGAAATGGCCAGCAGAGCACTAGAATATTCTGTATGGCGGGAGTGCAGGGAGGGAGAAGGGGAGCGACTGTATGCAGTGTAGTGTCTCAGCAACCAGGTCAGGAATCTTTCCTTTATCCTAGATTTGTTGAGGAACTTCTGCTAAATTTTAAATTTGGAAATGACACGATCAGATTTGCATTTTTAAGAGATCCTTCTGGCCGTAGAAGGGGGAGATTAGAGGAGAGGTGAGTCACCCAAGAAGAGTCACGAAGCAGTTACAGCATCCAGACAGGATTCTGACTCGGGCTGGATGGTGTCCATGGGCATGGAGTGAAGGCAGTTTGTTCTAGAAATATTTAGGAGGCAAAATATTTATTAGGTTCTTCTCTTGCTGAAGGCACCATGCTAAATTCTGGAGCTACTATAATGAATGGCACGATGCCTGGCACATACGTGCTAAATATTATTAAATTTGGTTGATGGTTGGGACACAGAGTAGCAAGAGACAAAGATAGTGGCCAGATTAGGTGTCATTAAGCAAGGGTCTTAAGCAAGGACACTCTGACATTGTGACATTTGCATTTTATTTGTCATTCAGTTCCTGTTTGGAAGAGGAAATTGAGGGAGACAAGATTCTAGACAGAAAGAGGAGTAGCAAGACCCTTGCAGTAGTTCAGTTACATGATGATGGGGCTTGAGCCAGTACAGCATTCGGAGAGCCAGGCAAAAAAAAACAAAAACAAAACTCGAGCGAGAAATAGTTGGAAGGCAAAATTAGAATTGGTGATTGAAGAGGTAAAGAGAGAAAGTAACAAGAGCCAAATCTGATCCCCCCCGTTTCTAATCTGGAGGACTGAGAATGACAGATGTGAACCCAGGCACAATCCAAGCACCCCAGGACTATCGATGACTGATCAGTCATGACCTCCTGGGCTGTCCTACCAATTCAAATCCAAGTATCACCCTGCTCTACCTGTTACCTGAGTGTTTCACATCATGGACCCAAGTTTTTATTTTTATTTCAATCATTGATGATAATTGACTCACTGTCAGGTTTTTTTTTTTCCTTTTTCTGATGTTCTAATATAAAGGAAGGTGTGGGGAAATCTCAGAAAGAATTTCTTGGGAGAATATTTGTTATTGGTGTATGCATTTGTTTCTGATAGTCAGTATACTGTCACGTCTCTGAGCGGTGGAGGAACAGCTACTGAAGTTACTTGTTTGCTTTTATATGAATAGCTTTCAGACAGACTGCTTATTGCTACTGCTCAAATTCCAGTGAAAACTGCACAAACCCCCTTCCCACAGCGCCACCATTCTCACCACCCAGGCTAAATGACATTCTGGGTCAAAAGGAAGAAATACAGGAAACATACACTCTGGAGACCAACGACAAATAATTACAAAATAACTTTCAAAGCCCAGACTCCCTGCCCTGCAATACAACTCAACGTCCCACGGGGGTTCCAGCCCTTGACTGGTTATTGCTGAATGCGTTCTGTCGCACAGCTTGTGACACATCAAACCTGGAGGTCGCAATCTTTGACTTGATTTTACAGAAGACATAACTTTAATTTCATAATCATATACCAGGCATTGCCAGGATCCACATGGAGAAGGAACAGCAGATGGGAGCCTCGGTAACGAAAATGAAATGCCCTGTGTAGGAATGGGCTGGGTTCTCGTTTTTCCACTGCAGCTCGTCCAGATAGTAGAGTTTGTCATGTAAGGAGAGAATCAGGTCCTTCAAACTGATAAACATTAGGTCCAGTCACAGGTCTGTGTTTTCCTAGCCAATTCGGATAGAGGATTACAGAAAAAATGGACAAGGCTAGGGAGGAAGGGCAAAGACTTTCATATGTAGACTAGTTTGATGAAATGTGATGAGACAAACAATTTTAGAAGGCATATCTAGGGGCGCCTGGGTGGCACAGCGGTTAAGCGTCTGCCTTCGGCTCAGGGCGTGATCCCGGAGTTCTGGGATCAAGCCCCACATCGGGCTCCTCCACTATGAGCCTGCTTCTTCCTCTCCCACTCCCCCTGCTGTGTTCCCTCTCTCGCTGGCTGTCTCTATCTCTGTTAAATAAATAAATAAAATCTTTGAAAAAAAAAAAAGAAGGCATACCTAATGAGTAACGTTTTGTGGTTCAATCATAAAATACTTTCGCCATCTCTTTTTTTCTTGTTAGTCTCAGGATAAAGCTTCATTAATCATGAGTTTAGTGCTCAAGAAAGACCCTTAGGAAAAGATTTTTTTATTCTCACAGAATGGTACAAAACTGGGCTGCCAGAGACAAATAAAACAGTCGATATGACCTAGAGCTTCCAAATTCCAGCTTGACATTCAAACTTATTTTTCTTTCAGCAATTATTGATGTGGGTAAACTGATTAACACCACTCTGAGTTATCTGTAGAACTCTTTTTTAACCACTTGAGATAAAAGAGAATCAAAGCTGTAGTTCAAAACTTATAAAACATTCTGAGAGAATACATTCCCATAAACCCTAAAATGTCAGTATCTGTTTTCTGTAAATACGAAATTTAAATTTAGAAACTTTTTTCTTTTTTTCAAAACTGAACTCTGGGTTAGAATTGATTTACTCACAAACACTCGTTTTGCAGATAACAAACCAGAGGCCAAAGATGTTAAGTGACTTGCCCAGAGGCACTGAGCTAATTAGAACTGAGTCAGAGATTCTGGAAGATTCTGGAGTCACAGGGTGGGGGTGGAAGGCCAGGTATCTTTACAACTGATCAAATAAAAGCTGAAGAAAATATATGCTTGTCAAATTAACTCAGACTCTCAGTTCTTCATGTATCATACTCTTTATAAAAGCAAGTGAAACACTGAGGAAGATGGTGTATTTCCACAGACTTTTAAAAGTCCGTGAAAATACACTACACTGGTTGTTAAATTAAAATTAATTTAAAATTAAAATTTCCTATTTAAAAGTCACTTTCGGTTAGCTCACCAAACTGAAGTGAACTTCCAACGTTTTTTTGAGGTTCACAGAAGTTCATTATGTTAACCAGAAATCATGTGACTGTTATTTCAAGCTTTGGCAGAAACTGCTAGAAAAAAAGTCCCTCAATAGTCAGAAATGACCCTTTTCACTCCCTCCACCAGAGATTTCAATGGTGGGAATATTAGGGAATTAACATTTGGCTTAGTATTCTTGTGACTTCTCCAGGCTGGCTGTCACCACTAGGTACTGCATATCTTAGAAGCTCGCTCTTGTAAGATTTTCTAGTTCAGTGGGTTAGGAATGTTCAGATCACTTTTGGCTAAGTACTCATGTTAATTTCTTCCTTCCCCCACATGTTGTGGACTGGAAACCCCCTCTTACTTTTCATTTTATGAATTTGAAACAAATGATAGAATTTTAGATTTAAAAAGATATTACTATCCAACATGGTTAGGCACAGTCAGCAAACTGGACCTCTAAGAAAGCTAAGGTTGCCAATAGTAGTAGAACAAGATATAGTTATTCCATATGAAACTTTGCTCTCTTTTTTTTTTCTATTTTTATATGCTGTTTTTTGTAGTGATGAGAACCAGGTATTTCTTTGCCTCAAACTCCTCGTTAATGAATGATGTGTTTGTGTTGAAACACAAGACTGAAGTTACCTGCTGCATGTATGGACCTTTTGAAAACTGGGAATTAGAGGACTGTTGAGGTTTTTATACAGTACGTAGAACAAAGCCCTGCTGAGTGGCCGCTGAGGGTGTCTGGGTCTTCCTCCTCTTCTGAATGAATGTGGTTCAGTATGGTTCCCTCCAATACTGGATTGAATCTGTGACTCCCGGGCAGGGCCCCATTGCTCAGACGGGTTGAGATGCTGTCACAGCATACCTGTGACATCAGCGTGCTCTCACCAATTTAGCTGAGTGGCTTAGCATACGGTGACCATGACCTCAAGCTTGTGATCATTCCCTGCTTCTCAAAGACATAAGCTGCTCAGCAGCCAGAAACCAGAGGCCTTCCTCCAGTCTTGGATGCCGGCTGGTCTGCATTAAGTCATCGCGGCAAGTGGTAAAGTGCAAGCCTAGCGTTTCTGCCACAGAACAGACTCAGAGCTCAGCGATTCAAGGTGTATCATGTAGCTGCATGGTCAAGTGTGCTGGCTTAGAGCTTCATCAGCTCGCGTTAGAATCAGAGCCCTGCTTCTTGTTAGCTGTGTAACCTTGTGGAAGGGATTCAGCTGTTTGAAGAGGTCAGATCGGGTATTTTACTCATCAGCTTGCTAAGAGATTGAATGTGCCTGGCAAATGAGATTCAATAAACATCAGCTATCTTTATTAATTATTTCACTTTTGTATACACATGAATGGTTTCATGTCTACTGCTCTAGTAAAATGGTCAACATTTATTCTTCTATTGAGATTATTCTAGAAGCACTTCAGCTGTTGGCTTCCATGTACAATTTGCATTATTCAATGCATTGCTTAATCACTTTTGAAATGCTCTTCATTTATCTATTTTCGCCACAGTACTTAATAAAATTGCTTTTCATCATGATAAATTCTCTTTATATAGATTGGCTATAAATGCCAAAACAAGTGATGAGCACCCTTTAAAAAGCAACTTTTTACTTTGAAATAATTTTAAACTTACAGGAAAATTGCAAACTGTGCAGAGTTCTCACATACCCCTCACTCAGCTTCCCCTGATGTTTACAGCTTATGTAATCACAGCACAATTATCAAAACCCAAGACATTAACAGTGATACAATATTAAACTACACATCTTATTAGAATTTACCAGTTTCCCCTCAATGTTCTTTTTCTTCTCTAGAATTTAATCTGGGATTCTACATTGGATTTTCTTATGTTATCTCCTCTTCTCCCACCTGTGACAGTTCTTTGTTCTTTCCTTGTCTTTTGTGCCTCTGGCATTCTTATAAGAACACATCAGTTATTATTTTTATTTTAAATTCCATATTGTTAGTATACTGGGTTGTATTAGTTTCAGGTGTATAATATAATGATTCAACACTTCCATACATTGCCCTGTGCTCATCATGACAGGTGCCCTCTTTAGCCCCCATCATCTTATTTAACCCATCTTCCCACCCTCTCCCCTCTGGTAACTACCACTTTGTTCTCTAGAGTTAAGAGTCTGTTTCTTGCTGAAATGTCAGTTCTTTAGTGGAATGTCTCTCAGTTTGGGCTTGTCTGGTGTTTTCTCATGACCAGTTTTTTGTTACGTATTTTTACCAAAAACAACACAGAAGTGACTTGGGAAGTGACTCCCTTCTCAGGGAGTAATTGGTCTTGATATGTCTCATTACTGGTGAAATTGACTAGGACTGCTGAAATAGGATAGTGTCTGCTGGGTTTCTCCATTATAAAACTGCTATTTTCCCTTCATACATGATTGATATTTTGGGGAAGATTCTTTCAGACTATGGTAATATTCTATATTTCCTAACATTTTTACCAACTAATTTTTAGCATATATTAGTGGATTTTGTCTCCAATAATTATTACTATCATACTTGCCTAATGGTGATTTCTCTCTCTCTTTCTTTTTTTTTTTTAAAGTAAGCTCTATGGCCAACATGGGGCTTGAACTCACGGCCCTGAGATCAAGAATCATATGTTCCACCAACTGAGCCAGCCAGGCACCCCTGCCTAATGGTGATTTTGTGTTTCCCTCATTCCTTCTACATTTATTAGTTGAATGTTTTTCTATGAGGAATAGGTGTTCCTTCTCCCCATTTATTTACTCAACTATGTATTTACATAAATACGGACTCATGGATATATATTTTATTCTACAAGTAACAATCTATTTGTTACTCAAATGGTTCCTTCCTTAGTCATTGGGAACTCCTGCCAGTGGGCCCCCCTTCCTTTTGCCAGGCCCCCATGCTTTTTGAACACTTCCTTACTTCTGACACCAGAAGATGGCCCAGGTTCATCTTGAACTTCTCCTGGTCCAGCCATGGAATCTGCCGTTTCTCCGAATAGCTGGTTCCTTTTATTTGAGAATGGGACTTAGAAGCCAAGAACTGGGTGCTAGATGTTGACCAACTTTTTTAAAAAAATTAGTGCTGATTTAAGAAAAACAAAAAAATTTTAGAACACATTTCTCTCCTCACAATAAAAATAGCTTTATGCAGCATGTTACCTATATAATTGACTAGAATTGTGTTGGTGAGAAAATTCACACTAGTTTTAATTAAAAATTAAAGGTTGATATTTGTGCACTATGGTGAAGCAACAGGAATCTAATCTTTTATTCTGAAATTAGTTTTTGTGTTTTGTGCAGGAGATCAATGGGCTGCTATTTCCTCATCACTATTCTAGACTCCTGCTGTTGGGGGTAGACTAGAACCATTCAGTGAATCGATGAAATCTCTTCAGTAATTCAATTCCATGGTCACCATGGTATCTTCCTCCACCACCTCCTCCTCCCCTTTTCCTCAGCCTGTTGGGAAGTGAATCTCGCTCTGCTGGGAGAACGGTCAGGGAGACAGACTCCATGGTTTCCCCAGCTGGATCTGTCTCTGTTGCCACGTGCTCTTCCTTATGCTTCTGTGGACTGGGGGGAAAGCCATTCCTTCTCTGTCCGCCCTGGATATCACCTCATCTGCCTCAGCTGCATAAGGATTAAACATTAATTTCAGGAAAGGGTGTGATTAATCTCTCCCATAAAGCATTTTACATAGGTGTGGGGTTGAGGGGAGAAAAACAGGTGATGAGCCCCTTCATCTAGTTCTTTTGTTCCCAAAGCTTCTCAAGGTCTCTTCCGGTTGGGGTGGTGAGCAGAGGTGCATAGATGCTCTTCGGACGCTCGCTTTCCTTCTCCAGGTAATTTGACACAACTGTCTTCCCAAGATCCTTGTTTTTCCAGTGCTTCTGTGAAAGAATCCCTAAACTCCTTCTGAAGTTTCCAAATTTTCATAGCTTTGGGCACGGAGCTCTGCAGGCTGTTTTCCCTTCAAGTTGTATTTTTGCTCTGCCAAGAGGCAGAAACAATCTATCTCAGTGTCAGTTAATTTGCTTTTCAAGGAGGATATCTGATCACATAGACTGAGAAATGGAATACTAATAATAAATAAGCTGGGGTTCCTACTCCAGGCGGTTGCTGGTTCTTTCTGCTGTTGTAAATTATACCACAAAGCATCCCACATTGACTTGATAGTGTGACAATTACAGGCATAGTGCCAAAACAGTTTCCTGTGGATTTGGGAGGGTGGAGGTTGGAAGGATTGGTGGGTAGTTTCCGAGTCTCTATCCCTGCTCTCTCTTGAAACTCTCAGACAGGATCCACTATCACACAACATAGGACATACTTATTTGGAATTCGTATTTAAAATTTTTTGATTCTTCGCCCTTATCAGTACCATTTTTCAGCAAGCACTCCCAATATATAGCTAGTTATTTATAAAAAATGCTCATAAACTCAGAAATATTAAAAAGATAAAATAAATACAACATTTAATTTTTTATTAATAGTATAAACACTTCTTTGCTCTCACCAGCACAATTAATGCATTATTTTTAGTAAGAGTAAGATGATTGAATATACTTTATTATTTTGAAAATTTGTCTATTTCTTAATTTAGTTTATTTTATTATTTGAGTTTAATGACTATCACAGCTAAGACAATATTTGAGAATATAAAGATTTAAATAAAATGATTTATGAAAGATGATTCTTGATTTTCAGTCTCAGTTTCAATTATGTAAAATTTTTCAATAAAATAGAGCTTATTAATTTCTCTTTTCCTGGTATCAAATAACGTTTTTGAAAAATAATCAAAAGTCATTGAATTTTTATATTTTTAAGCCTAGATTTGAACCACTTTTTTTTTTTTTTTGGAAAATAGTGCTTGGAAACCACAATCTGGGTTGCGGGTGTCAAGACATCTTAGAAAGTCTTTTAAAAAGTTAAGAAATTCTGTTTCCAACTTTCAAATATGGATGCAAGAGAGTTTTAAAGCAATGACATATTATTTTCAGCAAAAAGGAATACTTAATGATGGAAGCTTTAGTTTTTAACACAAACTGTTACTCTAAAAATAATAAGTTATCACTGAGCTATATCCCCTGATACAAACTGAGGGTTTCAGAGGGGAGGGCGGTGGGGGATTGGGCTAGCCCGGTGATGGGTATTAAGGAGGGCACGTATTGCATGGAACACTGTGTGTTATCCGAAAACAATGAATCATGGAACACTACATCAAAAACTAATGATGCACTGTATGGTGACTAACATATCATAATAAAATAAAGAAAAAAAATAAGTTACATTCTCACTGTGAAATGTCACTTTTTCTTAGAGAAGTTCAATTAAATATGATTATGTTTTTCGAAAGGCTCTGCTTAACATTTTACTCTTGATAGTCATTATTACCCAAATTGTTACAGTTCGGGGACATTATCTTTCTGTAGATGCAAAACGTGCAACTCATTTTAAGCCCTTCAAATGTTAAGAATTCAATAAATATATGCTAGAAAAATGAATGAGCCAGTACTGAATGATGGAGAGAACCGATAAGGCTTTGTGCAGCACAAAATGGTTTCCTGGTTCTTCTCCATAATATCACAGAGTTTTGTTATTCACCTATAAATTAGCATCTATAGATTCAGTGACTTTTTAGCAAGCAAACAGACAAACAAACAAAAACTACAACTAGCCACAGGGATGACATTCTGAAAAATCTGGGTTTTAAATATTTGATTGTAATTGCTTTCTTTTGACTTGGGCTATGAATGAACTTCACCTGTGGTGTTTTTTCTGTAACTTACCCTGGAATCCTGTTACAATTCCAGGTAAAGAAACCAAGTCATTAGTGGTCACTCATTCTTTCCCCCTAACACATCAGTTTACTGAAGAGTCATTACCAATGAGACTTATCTTTCCTGGCGCATCTTTTCTTTATAATTCCCCCCAAAAGTATTTCTTTATGGATTTCGTGATTAATATACATTACACACCAGCCTAGAAATATTAGTAACATCAACATTTTTATCCAACTTCCACATTAAGAAAAATGTTCTAAAATTTGTGTAAAATTCCCGACACACTTTCTATACGACTTCCAACAGTATTTGGACTGCATTTTAGTTGACTGCTCTCTTTGTCTCTGAATCATTGCAGCTGTTTTATGTAGTAGGAAGAACATGTTCCCCCCCCAACTCTGACGATAACCTAAGACGGACAGTGAGTAATACAAGGATGAAAAATACATTTCAGCTCCAGTGCTAACTGACCAAATAGTGTCGAGCAGGATTTCTTTGCTAAAGACAGTTTGAAAGCCAGGATTAGTAGGATGGTGCTTTGTAAGCATGGTGTAATGTCATGAAGTTTAATTGGAAATCACTAGTCAGTAATTAGTATTTTAATAAATAACCACAGTTAAAATCTACTAATTCCGGGTCGGGGTTTAGAGTGATAAACGATTCATTTTCTTAGCATAATGACTCAATTTTATCATAAAACCAACCAGCTGACCTGTGAGGGTTGTAATCTAGTCATTATTTTGTATTAATTATTGTTTCTATCAACAATGGAGCAACTCCTGCAGCGTCTCCAGCTCCACTTATTTAGTGGGCATATGTGATGATGGTAGAGAGAGTAACCACTGGCGGGGAGGAAGTCTGGGAACAGTGCAGTGAAATGACCATACGGCTGTGCAGTATCACAAAATCATAAACCCACATCCTCTGTTTCCTCAAGCTTTTTCTTTTTTGGCGCATCCCAGAGGTACTGAGCCCACCCCGGTGAACTCCGACTTCCAGCAGCCGCCTGGACCCAAACCCTGAGGCTGACGCTCGCCCTCACCCGCGCCCTCAACTCAGCCCAGTCTGTGTCAGCTACCATGTGGCATTATGAGCCCTAACAGTGAGCAAAAGTCAGTGTAATCTCAGGGAGCTAATAGTCAAATGAAAGACAAACAACCACCACAGAAACATTAATAAAACAAATGTAAATTGTGAAACGTGTTATAAATAAAACATAAAGAGACGCATAAGACTTGATAAAGAAATCAACATTTTAACACTTTCACTTGGGCATTATATTTCACGAGTGTATTCTGTGTGCTTCATCTCACCGGTGACAGACATCTCTTAGGGATAAACCTGAGAAAGAGGTTCTAGAACAGTGTTTAGAGACTCTGTGACAAAGAGTCTGGATAAAGAAATACAGTTAACTCTGACATATTTATTATTGCTTTGCAAGATCTGTGTTGTCACTGACTTCTATCTTTATCTAATTCATGTGCATGGGGCAGTTAATTCCATAGGTATTATCTATTGCTATGTCTTGTTTAAGGGACATAAAATGTATCTCAATTTTCAAATGCATATATAATGTATATGAAGTAACTAGAACACTGAGAAGTAAAATCAGAAAGGCTGCCATTACTCGGGGTGGATTCATTGACACTAAGTTGTACCTTGACAATGGTTCTTTATTCCCTGGGAGTAACGGAGTACAACTAATTTTCATATGCCATTTTTTTTAAATAAAATAAGTTATTTGAACAGTTCAGTTCTTTTTATCTGAAGCTAAATTCAGTGCCAGTTTGCTATTGAGATTTTGGGAAAACTTGATTAATTGTAATAGGTGAGTTTTCTTACTGGCACCATATTTGAGTAGGAAACTTACGTTAGCGTCTACTTTTGCTAAAACAAAGAATAAAGAAATAATTATACTTTGGTACATAATGTGCCTCTCTCCCCTTTTTATTGATTTTTTTGGTTTTAACTATGTAGATTATGTCTGAAATGATGGAATAGGTGAAGGTACTAAGTATGGTGGAAAATAAAGCTGTCAAACTTTGGAAGAATATAGATTACAACAGACAGAAGAATATAGATTACTACAGACAATGGGATCATAACTGGGAAACATAAATTAGACTTTCCCAGCAGGCACGGTAGATCAATAAACCATTTTAAAAGCTTTCAAAGCTTAAACTCTTGGAAGCTTTTAGGATGCTGTGAATCTGAAAATGTATGTTTTACAGTGACCTGAGAACTCTGGTACAGATTTAGGATGATGCTTAAAAATCGATGATGTCTTAAAATTGTGTGACAATACCATATGAGCACATCCTCATAATTGTTAAAGGCACTGATATAAAATACTGGGCTGTCTTGGTCGGCTGTTTTAAATAATAAAGCACAACACATAAGATCAGCCCTGGCTGAAACTAAAAGTTTTCCTGATTCTGTGAGGGGTAAAAAATAACTAATTTCTCAGCAGAAATTCAATCAAAGAATGAAGCCCTTGATATCTTTTTAACATGGACAAAAGATAAGGTACAAAAAATGGTTTTAATTTAGCATTTATAGCAGGAAAGCTGAATGCATAGTCTTATTTGGGGACCTGAGAATTCGTATTACCAGTTTGATTGTTCTCATTCAAAAATTGAACACACTGAGGTTATTTAATGCATCTCAAATTTCAACACTTTTAAACAGAAATAGTCAAAAAATACCATGCATTTTCTGTCAATTTGAACAAAAAATCTTAAGGGATTTTATTTCTGTATTTTGTTGTTATTATGATTTACTTTTTTCCAGCTTTATTAAGATGTAATTGACATATAACATTGTGTAAGTTTAATGAAATGATTTGATATATGTATGTACTGCCAATTATCATCACAATAAAGTTAGTTAACACGTCCATTGCCTCACATAATTATATTTTTTTGTTGTTATGATGAAAATTCTTAAGATATATTCTCTTAGCAACTTTCAAATATACAATACAGTATTGTTCACTGTAGTCACCAGGCTGTAATGTTACATCCCAGAACTTTTTCATCTTATAATCGGAAATTTGTACCCTCTGGCTACTACCTTCCAACCCCCTACCCTGGAAACCACCAATCTAGTTTCTCTTTTTATGAGTTTGGATTTTTTTTTTAAGATTCCACCTGTAAGTAGATCATATATATTTGTCTTTCTCTCTCTAACTTATTTCGTTTAGCATAACGTCCTCGAAATTCATTCATTTAGTCTCAAAGGTCAGGAGTTCCTTCTTTTTTTATGTCTGAATTATATTTCATTGTAATAATGTATGTATATATTCATACATATGGTATGTGTGTTTATATATATGTATATATACATACCACATTTTCTTTATTGATCTACTGATACTTAGGTTATTTTCATGCCTTGGCTATTGTAAATAATGTTGCTATGAACAGGGGGTGCAGATATCTCTTTGAGATAGTGATTTTCTTCCCCTCAGATATACACACTGGATCATATTGTAGTTTTATTTCTAATTTTTTGAGGAACCTCCATACTGTTTTCCATAGTGGCTACAACCAATTTACATTCCCACGATCAGCACACAAGAGTTTCCTTTTCCTCATATCCTTGCTAGTACCTGTTATTTCTTGTCTTTTTGAGGATAGCAATGCTAACAGGTGTGAGGTGATAAAACTCATTATGGTTTTGATTTGCATTTCCCTGATGATTAATAATGTTGAGCACTTTTTCATGTAACTGTTAACCATCCGAACATCTTCTTTGGAAACATATCTATTCAGTCTTTTGCCTATATCTAAATTGGATTATTTACTTTTTTGCTATCAAGTTGTGTGAATTCCTTATATATTCTGATAATTAACCCCTTATCAAGATATATGGTTTATAGATATTTCTCCCATTCCATAGGCTGCCTTTCATTTTGTTGACTATTTCTTTTGCTGGGTTTGATGTAGTCTTGTTTATTTTTCTTTTTGTTCCTTGTACTTTTGGTGTCATAGCCATAAAATCAATGCCAAGACCAATGCCTCGGGGCTCTTTCCTGTTAGGAGATTTTAAAACATGTTTCTAAGAGACACTTGAGACATTGGGTCTATACATGATATTAAACAGTCTCAAATTTTACAAACACTGTAATTGAGATTGACGGAAGCTACAAAACCCACCTTCTTTCCATCCCCTTTGCTTAAAACCCATTGCCTCATAGTTTTGGTCCAAGTTCCAAGCTTGGCCCCTCATCTCCAGTGTTTCCTGACGTATAATTTCCACTTCATCTGCCCACTCACTCTCAGGTTCACCAATTGGATTTTGTGCACCTACACACCCTGTCTCTGGGAACTGATAAAGGCTTAGTTACGATGTGTGCCCTGGATTATCTCCCTTACCCACTCATGTGAGCTGGAGTTCCTTTCTCTATTTGTGGCTCTTTAAAAACCTTGGGCTGAACTCTGCCTGCCCTCAGATTATTCTTGCTGTGTAATCTGCTAAGGGAATCCTCTCTACTTTTAACCATGGATCTCTCAGACATGGTTTTATATTCTACCTCTGGCTCTGTATACCTTCAGACAGAATTCAGAGATTACCTCTCCATCCTATCTTCCCTCATTTATTTTAAAATAACTTTTGATCTTGAAATTTTCTGACACTGTTAACAATTTGGTAAATTTCCAATCCTGGTGTCATACACAAATTATGAATTTTGAAACTTTTGATAGTCATTTTTTGGGGACAGTAATATTAACCAGATATTTTTTCTACGTAAGTCTGTTTGTATTCATCTCCATGATGGAAAAGTTTGGAAAAAGACAAGCCTGAGCCAACAGCAATGTTGGGAAATGGGCAAATTCTTCCCAAACGGGCTATATTAGTGGGCATTGCTGAATTTCACCGAAATCTTCTCATTCTGGCCCTTGGGCACATGAGTTATTAGCTCAGTAGAGTGAATCTAGCTTTTAAAAGCAGATTCATATTAACCAAACTCCTGGCATTATGAAAAAGCCAGAAGACCAATGTATTCCTGTGACAAGCAGAACCATTCTGGTGAACAGGAATCCTCATGTGAGCGTGACTAGTTCATTCTTTTCCAATTGACTAAAACCAAATCATGATGAAAAATTTGCTTGGTGAGAAGAACAAGGTGAGTGAATTTATGACTAAGTTTTTAGTGGATGAGGCCAAAACAACTCAATTCAATCCCTATAGAGATTCCTCAGTCTAGGCTGACTATGATGCTTGTGCTGGTCAGCACTATAGTAGAAGCAGGAAACTAATTTATTCAAGGCTGTTGGTTAACTCACAGCATCTTGCAAAGACTGGGGAGCCAGAATCAAAATGAGCAAGAATAAAGTAAGGCTGTGCTAAGGCCATGCTAGGGAGCTCAGTGAGCAGAATTATGCTGCCTATGGCTATAGTTGGCACTGGTCACTGGGGCCACCAGTGCACCTCCAACCCTGGGTCCCCCACCCTCGATGTGCTAGAGCTGTGTTCTGCAGTCACAACAGTGTCTCTACTGCTTCTGCTTCTCTGCTTCCTTAGCTCTGGATTCTAGGCCTGGTGGGTGCTTCCAATTAGCTGAGCCTCCTACCAAGACACATGCCTTATGGATGTCCCAAGCCTAGGGACAGAGTTTAGATACGGGTGGTCAAAAAAGAAAAGTGGCATATATTCCTTAAAACTCATTGTGGCTACAATAGTCATCCTCCTCCCACAGACCGTGGTAGGTCAGGAACTGCTGACATTGTCGTGGGGTTTCCAGTAGTATCCACGTCAGTGTCAGACAGACTTATACGAAGTTCCAACTCTGACACTTTCTTACAGTGTTGGAAAAATAATGAAAGTACTCGGTACACTGCTTGGCACTGGTTAAGTGTTCATTAAGTAGAAGTTATTCCTGTTTCCAGTTCTGTGCACCCCCCTTCTCACTCAGCTGTCCTCTCTGCAGAGGGTGAGTCCTAGAGGTCTGACAGATGACTGTGAGTAGTTCTAGAGTCATCCCTTATGTGCTGGTTTCATAGTTAACCTGTCAGGGGCAAGACGGTTTTGCTTATTCCAAGGCCTAGAGAAAGACTGACTCAGTGTCCACTGACACTGTTTATAAGGGTTGCTAGAAAGAGAATAAACAAGGCTACCCTTGAGCAAATGGCTTCCATTTTACACAGCACATTTTACATTAGGGATTTTATAGGTATAAACTTTTATTTCCTTTTTCCTGGAACGTTCTTGTCAGTTTCTGTACTCCAAAATAAATTTAGAAATAAAAATATTAGTTGTTTTTTAATTTTGTCCACCATCACAAATGCATTCCTTACCCTCTTATACTCAAGCATGTGCGATGATCCAGGCCCTGCTTTCTGGATGGAGGCAGAGCAGTAAATGAGATACACACCCTATTACATCAGTGCAGGGTAAGATTTAGTTTTAATGAGATCTAACAAACCATTTCAAATTTAGAACAAGAAGTCTATTTTCTCCCTCATTCTTGGAAGATATGAACAGATCTCTCCTAGCAGGGAATGCAAAAATATCTCTTCAAGTTTCTTTTTATAGAGCATATAAAATTTGTTAAGCATCTACCCTGTGCCTAAACCATTATAGGATTATGTTATCTAATTTGATTCTCTGTGAAATCAGAGTTATTAATTGTTACCACCATTAAAAAAAAAAGGTAGGTAATTTTATTTCATTTTAAACCTGGTTAAAGAGAGAGTAGTTTTCTAGGTCCTTGCGTTTTCCTAGACTAACACACAAGACATTTGACATGGCTTTTTAACAGTGGCACCAAAAGCTCTAAGATTCACTAATGGAGAAACAAGAGAGCTTATCCCCCAGCTGTATGGAAACTGAAAGAAGCCAATGTCACGCCACTTTCCAGTGTGACATCTCCTGATCTTCATGCAAACAGCGTGACCGAGAACGGCTCATACATGCGCACTGATACACGACTGCCTGGGTTCGAATCACGATTGTCACTGATTGGCTGCATGACCTTGGGAAAGCCACTTAACTTCTCCATGCCTTAGTTCCCTCATCAGTAAAATGAGGTAGGTACTATGATTTTACTCACTTTACAGATGAAGAAACAAAAGTCTTAACGAGGGGGGGAAGTAACAAATGGTAATTAAACGTTTTCAGGTTAGAGCCCGTATTTCTTCATTACGTTTCCTCCACATTTTACAGCATATCAGTAGCAGGTGGATGTCGAATTAAGACTTCTTAGATTAACAAACAATCTCAATCTCTAAGTTCATGATGTTGGGTGTTTGGGGGGAGGGAGTCAGAAAACTGTGAAAAAACAATATTGGCTATATTTATCTCCAAGTCCCCAAATGATAAAGAAGGGTATTGAGACCTCTCCCCTACATGGTCATACATCTTTCTCTTTAAGGACGCAGAGACATATTTAACACAGGGTGCTATTTTAAGGGCAGACCTGTAAGGGCTTGAATTACAGATCCACTACCTAGAGCTCTTATGACTTTGGGAAGATTACTTAACGACATGGCTTCAACATTGTTATGTGTAAAACTGGGAAGGCAATACGGAAATACAAAATAGGATTGTGTATGAAATTACCCGATACACGTATGTGCACATGGAAGTGCATTCTTTTCCTATTTCAACAGAGAAGCTCTTCTAAAAGAAGAAGTTTGAAGTGGAGGGAAATCCGTGGCATGACTTGCTGTGGCCCTATGATGCACAGAGTGTTAAAGATGGCTGTCGATAGGTTTGATCTTGAATACCACTGTGATGACGATGGCGGGGTCAAATTATTTTTTAATATTAAAAAATATCTAAACTATATGAAAACATTGCCATTGATTGCTGCCTTGAATGTCTCACTATAAATCGTTCTCTTGTAATAAAGACAAATGTGAGGCAACCATATATATGTAAAACAGACATATATATGTAAAACAGACTGGCCAAACACCAAAAATTCAATAAGAGTATTTTTTTAGTAGAATATAGAGAAACTGCTAATCTCAGAAACCTAGTAATGAGCTTTCACAGGCTGGAGAATACGAAATGTTGAATTAGCTAAACCTAAAAAGGAGGAAGAAATATTAGGATCATTTACAAAAGAAATAATAAAGCGAACAGGAAAGTCAAGACTGCAGACCAATACATTTCTCTGGTAGCTGTATTAGTTTTTGTTTACTTTTCATTTCTAATCGATATTGCAGAGAGGTGCACAATGTAACAAAGAGAGAAATAAAGAAAATTAGGGACTTGAAGGAAACGGGAAGAGAGATGATTTAGCATAAAATTTAGGGCTTTGGAGAAAGATCCCAGAAAAATAACAGTTTAAATTCTTGAAGGGAGAAAAGAAAAAAAAAAAAAGTTAGTGGAAAGCTCTAGCAGATTTGTGAGATCTGGAAAAATAATACCGAGTATAAAATATCTACGGACGAAGCGTATTTTTACTCATCCAACACACGTTACATAAGACATTATTTAAACTACTACTACAAAACACTATATATAAAAAAAGGAAGATTTAAGGTTTTAGCTTTCTTTGGCAGCAACTGGACCGGAGTTTCAATTAGCATTCAAAATCTTTATCTCAAGATAAAATATCAAATAAAAATAATTAATTGATGTTGTAAAGGTGCTTATCCATAAAGGACATCAGCTCTTTAACCCTGAGATATGAATCTTGGATTTGTCATGTACCAGAACGATGTTTTAAATCTGTGAAATCTTCTGAAAAGCCAAATAATTTACATTGTCATTTATCTTTACTCTCAGAAAAATGCAGTGTTCCTTAATGACAGAATTAGGAGAAATTAAGCTTGTCTACACAATGAAGACTCAGGCTCAGAACCAAAAAAATAAGTCCTTGCATTGATGCTACCAGCTCCAATCCAGCTACTGTGACATTTGGTGGGATTTTTAATGCTGTGTATTTAAAACTTTTTTCCACTTTTTTTAAAATTATGATATGTTAGTCACCATACAGTACATCATTAGTTTTTGATGTTGTGTTCCGTGATTCATTGTTTGGGTATAACACCCAGTGTCCCCTGCAAGAATTTTGATCCCATTTATCATCTACCCTTTACCCATGGAAAGTATTTCAAATGTAGAAAAGTTACCTGGAATGATTATTTTCTCCTCTCAGCTGTTGAAAGTACTCTTTACCACTTTGAAAGGTCTAAGCACTAGAACAGATGCCACAACTGCTAGTGTGTCTGGCTGTAAAATTTTCACTGACTACCTATTTTTAAAAAATTAGAAATCTAGATGAACCAAATCGAGAGGAACATGTTAATTCTTAACGTCGGTTTTTCTTACACCAGTAATGTCTGGTAGGAAAGCTATATTCTAACATACTTTCATGAAACAAAGAATAAAAGAAATTTGGATGCAATATTAGACAAAAAAAAAAGCACTAAATTCTTGGAATCTATAGCTCTAACACACCCAAAAAGCACAATAAATTTTTCAGTAAAAGGGTATTTTTTTAGCATGCTTTCCCAACTATACACTTGTATAGTGAATTTAGACTGTAGATAATATACCTATAGATAATGAATTCAGACTATTATATTCTTATACCTCAATATTAGAACAAAAACAAGTTAGACTATGAATGTTATACCTCAATTTTAGGGCAAAATATTAATAAAGAATGCTAGGTAAAACTGAATGAGAATTTTAAAGATAACTGGACCATCAAAACCAGGCCAGCAACCTATGGGCCAAACCTCACTCATTGCTTTATTTTTGTAAATAAAGTTTTATTGGAACACAGCCATGCTCCCTTGTTTCATAGTGTCTATAGCTACTTCATGCTACAATGGCAAAGCTGAGTCTTGCAATGGACTACATGGCCTGGAAAACTTAACTTTTTACTATTGACAAAAATTTTACCATGTCCTGATCTCAAAGATCATTGCAAACAAATTTTATTTTACAACAGTTCTTAAACCATGGAAACCTCATCACTTAAGATTAGTGCTCCTCATACCCTTTTACTCAATGATTTACTATTCGATGTCTAGGTTATATGGAAAACTTTGGGTTTTTTTTTCTCCTAAAAAGTTCTTTGATTGATTCAAAAATTGTGAATTTTGTGAAGAATTCAAGATGAGAAAAATCTAGCAGATCATCTAAGAGCTTTTTATTGGGATCAGCCTGAGTCCACAGCCTGCTCAAATATACAAAATTTTATCCGTTTTGTATCTGAATATCCTTCCCGTGAGCAGGTCCACGGTTTTCTGAGGCCGTATTGATAAAGGTTCAAATGATTTTCATAGCAGTTTATGCTTCAGAAAATTGAAGAATAACTGATCTAGACAAATCTTAATATTTAAAGATACAGATTATGAGGCTAAGAAGCTTAAATAACTTTTCCTCAAAGCTATATGACTAGAATTCAAAGCCAGAATTTCTGGCTCCCAGGTCAGAGGTTTTTATTCAGGCAAGCCATTTTTTTTTTAGAAACAAAATTGTGACATAAACATCAGAAAAGTAAAATACATATGAAATTAAATATGGTAGGCAAGTATACTTTGTATTCCCGTCTAAAATGTGTCTTCCTTTCCTGACTTTGAAGACACAGATGGGGAGGTAAGATCGAGATCCTGGGCCTGGGTCTCTCAGGGTGATATGTGTCATGTGAACCGAGCAGACTGTGTACCATCTGACATGAACCCAGTGGAGCATATTGGCCTAAAACCATTGCCAAATACAAAATTCAAAGAGACAGCCAGGAGAGTCCACCAATCCCAGTGTAAAAGTTGCCCTAAGATCTTAAAGTTGGAAACATGATGGTCTGCACTTGCTCCATTTTTTCCCTCTTGTCCTGTGTGCTAGCTTCTCTTGTGTTTCTGAGGAGGGACAAGGAACAGGGAAAAGAGCCAACACCTCTTGACCCAACTGACTGACATTGTTCTTCTCTTGTTGGTTGGTTGCCCTGCTTTATTTTTCCTGTACACGGACGTGATGCTGAGCTTCCTTCTCATGAGAGGTTTCACTCTGCAGTGGCTTCTCTAGGTACTGGTGGGTTTGCGCTCACCACCTTGACTTACCCTGCTGCTGGCATTCACAAGCCGGCTTCTGGGATTGCCTCTCCCCCTCCCATGCTGTGGGCGTCCTGGCAAAGCTGTTAATCCCAACATACCGTCCACGGTCACTGCAGGGAGAATGCATGCACACCCATCTTCTGTGCCACTCGGGGACTGGGGAGAGCTTGTGAAATCTCTCTCTTCTAATCACTGTGAGGAAGCAAAACTATTGATCAAAATGCTGTTCTCCTGATAGGGCAACTTACCTACATTTGCTTAAACATCGTATATATATATATATATATATATCAACTAGGGATATCCCTAGAATAGGAGGGAGAGGATGGCCACAGTCAAAGAGGCACTAAGGGTTGTTTCTGACAGAAGTCCTCACGGGAGATGGCTGACACCCGCTTAGATGTTCTTAAAAATGTGGAGTATGTAGTACATTTTGTCTTCAGCTTTCAGTCTTGACCACAATTATGGGACGTGCTTGTACATCTGAATTCACAATACAGGTGTTCTGCTTTTGCCATGGGGTTAGTAATGGACAATGATGTTGGTTCCAATTTTTCTCTATTACAAAGAATACTCCAATGAGCGTCCAGGGCTCATACCTCTGTGTGCACATGAATTAATTTCTTTCATAGGGTAAATACTGGGAGGGAGAACTGCTTAGTTACAGGGTATGAAAATGTAAAATTTTAATATATATTTACAGATTGTCCTCAATAAGTGACTATTCTAATTTATTTTCCCAAACCTCCGAAAAACATAAACATATGCTCAAATACACTGTGAGCAGGACTCTGCAATCACAGCAACAGTGAAATACCTCTTAAAACCCATTGTATTGACAAATGTGAACTTTTATATACTGCTGGTGGGAAGGAAAGGGAATAGGATTTAGGTAATGTTCACATCTGTCATTTCTCTCTCCAAATCTTCACCAAGAAAAATGTCAGAGTATTGAAAAATTGAAACACTATTATAACAAACACCTGTATACCCACGATCAATACATACATACAGACACTCATACAAACACACACACTTCTGAACCATTTGCGAACATCAGGTCTCTCTATTTCTAAACACATATATCTTAGATAGCATACATTGTTTTTCTCCCTAAGTGAGGACAATTATTAATTGTATACTGTATTTGTGAAGAAAAGGCAACATAAGATATGTAAGGCACCCAGAGCAGTACGCAGATCATGGTAAAAACGGTACAAAGTATACAAAGGTAAACAAAATGTATACAAAAATGATACTCCTTATTCCCCTAAACAAAAATATGAAACTGACATGTGTGTATACTTTTTTAATGAGTTTTTTAAAAAGACTGCTTTATTTATTTGAGTCAGCATGTGCACATGCAAGCAGGGGCAGAGGGAGAGGGAGAGAGAGAATCTCAAGCACAGGGCTTGCTCCCAGGACCCTTGAAATCATGACCTGAGCTGAAATCACGAGTGAGACTCTTAACTGACTGAGCCACCCAGCTGCCCCTGTGTGTGTGTGCGTGTGTGTATTCTGAAATTAATATTTAGTTATTGTTTATATCTTGAGTATATAAGCTATTTTTTCTTGAGTGCTGCTCTCTCTTTGAAGAGGTAAAATGAAGCCCACAACATGTTAGATATCTCAGTGAAGATACCTAGGTTAATAAAGGCTATTTACTTATTTGTGAGAATCCACTTTTCGGTGGAAAAGCAACTTTAGCTACCTTGGTCCCTTTTCATCTTTTATATTTTAACTAAAACCCACGTATGTGATGTTGGTCCATACAAGAGAGAATATAGAATTTTCAAATATAAAAAGTCAAACTAATGTCCTTTAAAACAAAACAAAAAACGCTAGTCTTCATGTTTCTTATTATTTTTTACATTTCAATATTTTATTTCTTTGTTTCATCTAACCATAACATTATTATTTAAAGGTAAGAATGCTCTCCTGAGTAGTTTCAAATGCTCCTCCCAAAGGAACACGTGTTAGGAATTCTAAAGATGGAAAAAAACCTTGTATAGAGTAGGTGCTCAGTAAACATTAGTTAATGTGAGTTAATTGTAGATATGAATTTTTTTTTTAAAGATTTTATTTATTTATTTGACAGAGATAGAGACAGCCAGCTAGAGAGGGAACACAAGCAGGGGGAGTGGGAGAGGAAGAAGCAGGCTCATAGCGGAGGAGCCTGATGTGGGGCTCGATCCCGGAACGCCGGGATCACGCCCTGAGCTGAAGGCAGGCACTTAACCGCTGTGCCACCCAGGCGCCCCTGTAGATATGAATTTTTGAATGAGTTGGTAATATTCTTTGTCAGGAAGATAAAGTCTGCAATACAACTCCTTCACAAAAAAATGAATCTTTCATTGGTTATTACAATTCATAAATTTGAGGTTGACAAAAACTTTCAAACCTACTAAACCTTTGTTTTCATTACAAAAAGGAATATTTATCTCTGGGAAGTAGTGCACTTGCCGTGCATATGAAACCTGGGCTGTTTGGAACAGTTTGTGGGAAACATCTTGTTACATAGATGTTGCTGCTAGAGATTGCAATGGGCACAATAAAGTCTGATTAATTAACTTTTATTTCTTAATAATTCATATGCCGTAGAATGCAAGTCAATCAGAAAATTACTTTCAGTAAAATTTTGCTACCAGATAATAAAACAAAGTCGTTAGGAGCCTACACGACAGATACCAAATAACAATTAAGAGCCCAATTTTCTTTGCTGAGTTGGACTTAAATAAAATCTTCACTTAATCTTTGGAAGAGTAGTTCTTTGTTATTAATTAAATCTAGGATTTTTGCTGTCGAAGTCCCCACACTGGTTTAGTTTTATTTTTGCAAGGCTATGAGAAATGTTATTGCTGCTTCAACATATATAGTACACAGCACATAAAAATGTATCTCATGCTTTGTGAACAGAAACAAAAATTCTCAAGCATTAACAATTATATCAGTGGGAGTTTTTGCATTAAATTAAGCTTGGGGGAAGGAAGAAATGTGGGCTGTAAACAAGAAAAAATATTTCTCTTAAGTCAGTTAAATGTTAACTAGGTGCATTAATCAAATTATGATGTAATGTTCTGCAAAGTCAGCTATAAAAAGTGTTTTCCATTACTTTTCTACTTTCACATTAATTTTTTTGCAGTAAAAACTAACTGCTATATATAGCAAAAGGAAAGTACCTAACTTGATGTGTAATTTCCTTTTGAACCAAAGAACCTATAAAATTTCTGTGTGAGAGAATATTAATTGCAACTATACCTTTTATGGCAGAAAACCTTAGCACTTTGGATATCTGCCTGTTCTTTTTTGAGGGCAAAAATTATTTCTTATCTGTTTTTTTATTTTTGACAAATTTCTAGTTATAAATGCAATGCTTGGGACATTTTCACAGCTTGTTGTTTGTAGGTGGAAGGAAAGATGGAAACAAGGAGGGAAGGAAGGAAGAGGGGATGGAAGGAAGGAGAGAAGAAAGGAAGGAAGGGAGGGAGGGAAGGAGGAAGGAAAGAAAAAAAGAAGGAATTTATGTCAGACAATCTAACTCGATTAGTAAATTCTAGGAGGTATAACATACATATATATTAGAAAGGAAATGTACTTTGAAGTTAACGATATTTAAAATCAGGAAAACAAACTGGTGAATGTACATCATACCATTTTGTATTAATGTAATAAATGCATTTTAATCCATACAAGTCATTGCTAGTTTTAATCTTGGACAATTTACAACCTTTGTTAGTTTAAATTTGCTTATGTGAATCATGATGGAATAATCTCTAAATTTTAGGCTTGCTCAATTTTTTATAACACTATAGAAGGGCAGATGAGGGATTTCAATGCAGATCGCCTTCTCCACGTTTTCATAGTTGGTAGTGGAGGTGTGCACAAAAGTGAGCTTCTGGGCTGGGTACTTATCCAAGGAAAATAAAAACACTAATTCAAAAAGATCCCTGCACCCCTATGTTTATTGCAGCTTCATTTACATTAGTCAAGATATGGAAGCAACCAAAGTATCCACTGATTGATGAATGGATAAGGAAGACGGGGTATAAATATACTACATACGACACATACAGACCACACCCCCCCAAATACATGGTAGAATATTCTGCACCATGAAAAAAAGATGAGTTTGTGCCATTCGCAACAACATGGATGGACCCAGAGGGTATTATGCTAAATGAAATAAGTCAGACTGAGAAAGACAGATATCATATGATTTCACTCCTATGTGGGACCTACAAAAACAAATGAATAAACAAACAAAAAGCAGAATTGGGCCTATAAATAGAACAAACTGATGGTTGTCAGAAGGGAGTGGAGTGAAGTGATGGGCAAAATGGGGGAAGGGGAGTGGCAGGTTTGGTTATGGAATAAATAAGTAACAGAAATAAAAGGCAGAGCATATGCAATACAGTCAATGACATTGTAACAGTGCTGTGTGGTGACAGGTGGGAGCTATGCTTATGGCGAGCACAGCATAATGTATAGAGCTATCAAATAACAATGTCATACACCTGAAACTAATTTGACATTGTGTGTCAACTGCACTTAAAAAATTTTTTTTAAATAAAAATCTGTTCGGAAGAAAAAGAAAAAAAGAGCTTCTTGGAAACTAGCAACAAATACTGTAAGGTTATTGACCTTCTTCCTGACTTCTCCCCTGCCAGTGGCCATGGTAATGGCAGCAGGAATGGTGGCAGTTGGGCCTCGGACAAATGTTTCCATTTACCACATCCATAGCGGACCCTGCAGTGGGGTTTCTACATTTAGAAGTTCACACTGTTTGTTCGTTTGTTTGTTTGAAGAAGCCTTGTGTGGACAAGAGTTAATTAGTCCAGTTTCCTTTCCTTTAATGTGAGATCATGAGAGCTTTGGGGAATGCATTTCATTTCCTTGGGTCATGAAAATGAAAAACAAAGTAAAATTTTATTTAATGGATCTAGTAGTTGGGGAAATTTTATATATAAGCATACCATTATAGAACAATGTTTTTTGGTCAGGAGGCTTTCCTGGGTAGGAGAAAGTAACGTTCAGTTTTACAGCAGTGCAGTTTTAGTTTGCAATATATAAGAATTTGAAAGATGAAAAGAAAGCCAAAACAGATTTGGACTACATAGGGGCTTGGAGAAATAAAACTAACCTGCAGAAAAGATCATAGAATACCATAACTAATTTCAGAAATGTAATGAAGAAACATAGTTTGGGTTGGCAATGAAAATAGGTAGGAACCCAGTAAAATTCCAAAATAATTTTAAGGAATGACTTACTTGGTTATTTTGAAACGTGTGATTGGTTAGTTTGCTGAGTGAGTTTGTCTTCTCTTTAGAATTTGATTCATACTCAAAGCAAACCTTCTTTCAGAAAGGGTAGAAATTCTAGCCAAATTGTTGTAGGGAACAGATATGGGTGGGAATGGGGAGAAGCCTTCTGAGTTAAGCTCTTTGAAGGCAGGTCAAATATATCTGAACTTCCCATATACCCACCAGCTCAGAACCTAGCTTAGAAACGCTCTCTAAGAATTTTTTTGTATTGATTTGCCTAGAAATTTAGGTATATTATCTGTAATAATTATTGTTGACATAGAATAAAATGTCCTAAAATTTTTCAAGATGATATCAATATAGTCAGAATTCTGGGGTCTCAACTGGAATTTATCAGTGTTCAAATACCTTAAAAAGATATTTTTTGAGGAAATATTTTAAGTTATTTTCAGACAGCCTGTGGCCAACCTCAGATGGAAGTGGGATAGCTCCCAGGACCAATAATTTGTCAAGTGCCAAAACCTGTACAATGGAATGGAATTCTGCCTTCTGACAGCCTGATATTTAAAGTGTATGGGTCTCATGTCAGAACATCCAAATCTGAGCTGAATGTGATCCAGGATTTCCTCAAAGTCTATGGGAGATATATAATATTGGAAGGAAACCATCTAGGATCTGTCAACACTCTGTGTTCCTAGATTTTCTAGTCTTTATCATCAGTAAGCATGTGCCTGGAACATATTTTCCATAATCTCACAGATATGTATAAACTATCTTCAGTCAGCCATATTGCAAAGGTTAGCTAAGCGTATTCTAAAGAAATTATCTTGGGGAATATATTTGTCTCCAGATAATATACCTAGTCTTCTAGTTTACTTTCTACAGAACTAAGCAAAAGAGATAAAAGAGCTGCCCTTTAAAGTCATTCATACTGAGTCAAATCCAAGAAAAAGATAGGTTACGGAAGGGGGGATAAGCTGTCAGGGATGGGCCTTGCTCTACCCTTCATCAACGGATTAAATAAATCAGTTTGCTGTATTGACTGGTGTCAGACTTGATGGTAGGCCTAGCCACGCAGTGATGAATGGGACAGGCTGTGGAGGCAAACAGCACTGGACTGTTCCTGATCAGGGGACAGCCACTGACTAAAGAAGGTGTGGCCCCTGCGGGCTGGCCAGTGATATATGTCATGGCCTAGAGTGAGGTCTGTCCATTAGGGGCAAAGATAATTCAATTTTTTCTTAAAATACTTTATTTATTTTTTAGAGAGAGAGAAAAAGAGAGGGAAAGAGCATGAGCAGGGAGAGGGGCAGAGGGAGAAGGAGAGAGAGAACCTTAAGCAGCCTCCCTGCTGAGCACAGAGCCTGATACAGGGCTCCATCCCAGGACTCTGAGATCATGACCCAAGCAGAAACCAAGAGTCGGCTGCTCAACTGACTGAGCCGCCCAAGACTGGTATGAAGTATAGAACACTGAAACTAATTCAAGTCACCATTTTCTTAATTCTTCCAAGGAGGGTAGATAGCTAGCATCCTAGATACATAGGAGAGAAGTTAAGTCATTGTTTACGATGTAGGTGTTGGGGTGTGAGGGCTTAATTTTCTCATGAAATCCTGTTTGAGGAATTTGAATGAGAAACTGAAATTATTCAAAGCGTAACTGAAAGGTAGAAGCAAAACACATACTGAAACAGAAATAGTACTTACCATGTATCAGGGACTGTCTAAGTGCAATATGTGTGTTAATTCATTTAATCCTATCAAGTGGCTTTATGATTGTCCTAATCACTGATGGAGAAACTAAGGCACAAAGTGGTTAAATAACTTATTTGAAGTTACTAACTGGTAAAACTGGGGTTTACACCCAGACAGGATGGATTTAGGGCCTGAGGCGTGATCTGAAGATTAGCTGAGCCATATGAGTGGCAGGACTGGGTCTTTGCCACAGCGTTGGGAGAAGCAACCTGCCATTGGCTGTGAGTGTCCCTGAATGTACTCATTGGACCTGCAAGAAATGCAAAGTCCTGACTCCTGTCAACCGGGGCCATCCCTCATGATTGTATTTGTAGTGAGGAGCTTTGAGGGATGAGGAGATGTTTCCCCTTAGACGCAGAACCGGCCTGCCTGCTCTTACTAGAAAACTCAGTTTTCCTCTCTGAGAACATAGCCCATGAGTGTGCAGGCTTCACAATGAGGTCTTTGCAATGTCTTTGTGGAATGAGGCTGGCATGAGAACCAACACAAACCAACATGAAGCTCTCTGGATGCTTCTGCCTTGAGTCATCAAGTCTTTGGTCACTGACCCAGAAGTCTCGTGTCTTCTGCTGGCATCTGTGAAACACTAACAGGCTAGCTTGTGCACTTGCAGGTAGGGAAAAGTCCCAAACTGTGCAGTTTCTGACGCACAGATGGCAGAGTCATAGAGCAGGAGGACTCTGGTCACCGAGGAACTTCCTTGCCTACACACCATCCATTTGTCCAAGGGAGCAGGATCCCAGTTCTCAGGAGTATTGACAGAGACAGGATGCAGAAAGTACAGAGAGGACGCAGGAAGACGACAGAGACAAATCAATGTTTCTTAAAATGGTTCTGCTGTTTGTAAACAAAACGGCAGAAAGAACACTGGAAGTGTGTGTGTCTCCTTTCGTAATTGTTGGCAAAAGTTACTTCATCCCGGTCATTTTCTGATTCCCCCCTATTTTCTTCTTTTATTTTTATGCCTTCTCTATACTTCACCATGGGTCAGAAAGTTTATGGTTATATAAAGTAAATTTCCCCCTTGTTTTGCAAGATCATGCAGAAACCTCGATAACCCAGGACAGTTTCTAGATCAATTTCTTCCTCCACTGTCAGTTTATGTAGTCCTGCCTCAGGAAGCAGTCTAGGCTGTGGAAGGTATTAACATTTCCATAAATCTAATAAACTTCAACTGCTAAGACATCTTCACAACATAAATGTGCAAACCACACAAATCAGGCTAAACCCAGAATTCTTTCATTGAATCCCTACTCTGTGCAATGCATGAAGTACCTTCTTCCTTTTTTTTTTTTTTTTTTTTTTGAACCTTCCCTTGGCTTTTTTTAAGTTAACTGGTAATGAGTTCAACTGTTATTGGACTTTTCTCAAGCCATCAAGAGTGGCAAGTGTTACAAATGTCGGCTTTTTTTTTCTTATAAGAGTAATAATTCATAAACGATTGAGAAAAATTGATAAGATTTCCAGGAAAAGCCACTCTGAGGTTGAAACCAAACATGGAACAATAAATTTTTTCAGGTTAAATTTGCCCTTAGGTCACTATAATACGTATTTCTGTTAACATAAGTTGAGATTATTCACTTGATAAAATCCTACTTTTGAAGGAAATTGCACCTATGTAGCTGGAAGGGGACTTCTGTCATTTATATAATTACTAGTTATTATTTCCCTTTACATGTTATCCTCTGAAATAATGAGCCCCACTTTGGAAACACAACCTAATAGAATCCTTCTCAGGAAATCTTGCCCCAGCCCCATATTACAGATGGGACATTTAAATCAAAGTGTCTTGACATAGTGATATTTTTCAATGACTCAATTGAGAGTCATAGATAATCACCCATGTTAGGAGATTGTCAGAACCTAACATTTAATATTTAACACATGTTAAAACATTGTAATGTTTTATGTTAATACATTTAAAATATGTTAGAAATTATATTCTAAGTTTACAGTTGCTCAACACCTATTAAAATTTTGGTTGCGATCAAAACACTGAGGATTGATGGACAGATATGAGTTTCATCCTTTGCTATTGGTTTTAAAATCTATCCTTAAAAAAAATCAATAAGCAAATAATTGACTGTATCTCAGCTCCCAGCCAGACAGTTTATGTTATTTTAATTTCAATTCTATGGACTAATTTGCCCTAGCTCTTGCCCACTAATGTCTCGCTTTTCTTCCTGACCGCCAGCTACTCTGATCTATAGATGTGGGTCTCATACTATTCGCAGCCCTGCATAGATTTTCCTATTAGCTCCTAAAATGGCTTTAAGTTCTAATCCTTACAATAAATCACTTATGTCATGTCAATATCTATAACAATAAATCAGTTTTTCTAGCAAAAAAAATAAAATAAAATCTATCCTTAAGTTCCAGTATCAGAGTCATGTGCGTGAATGAGTTCAGTTGGACCCAACCACCCTCCTCAAACCGTGCTTTGATTTGATATTATTCTTCGGTTCTGAAGGATAAAAAACATACCCCTTTCATTTGTTTATTCATCCATCCATCCATCCATCCATCCACCCATCCCAATGATTCATTCAAATTTTTATCGAGCCAGAAATATGGTTGGCACAGGGAAAATAATTATAAAACCAAACAAGGAACCCAGTCTCCTGGAGCTTACGGTGTAGAGACAGACATTAATCAAGAAATCACAGAGAGGGAAGCAAACCATAAGAGACTTTTCACTCTAGGAAACAGACTGAGGGTTGCTGGAGGGGAGGTGGGTGGGGGGATGGGGTAACTGGATGATGGGCATTAAGGAGGGTACTTGTGATGAGCACTGGGTGTGATATGCAAGTGATGAATCACTAAATTCTACCCTTGAACCCAATACGACACTATATGTTAACTAACTTGAATTTAAATAAAATCTTGAAAGGAAAAAAAGAAGTCACAGGAATGAATTATGTAGAGTTACAAAGTGAGATAACTGTCTTGGAACAGAGATACCTGGGTCTCAGAAGACCCATAAAGAAGGAACATACTTTAATTGACTCAATTGAGGTGCAATTTAGAGAGATATCAGGGCTAGAATACGAAGGATCTTGATTATAACCTTATGGACTTTGATCTTTATTCCAAAAGCAACGGAAAACCATTTAAGGAATTTAAGCACCAGGGCAACTTCAGCAGATTTTAGCTTTAAAAGATGGCTTTGCCTGAGGAATGGAAAAGAGATTGGAATGGGCCCCGGGGGAAAGAGTCTAGTTCATAGGCTTCTTGTGAATGTGATCCTTGTGGGGATATTGTTAAGAATATTGTTTATTACATTAAGCAGTACCCTATCTATGAGGACCTAAGGGAAAGTTGTCCCTCCTGACACAGTACTGGGAATAGTTGGGTAGGCCTGACCCAGTTACTATCGTTTTTATCTTATAAACACTTAATAGATATCTTATAAATATTTATTTATCTTATAAACACTAAGGAGATATTTAAAAGTAATGCAACTGAATATGCTCTCATATTCTCATTGGCTTCCAGAAAAGCTAAAGCCAAGAGTATTGGACTCCAGGGTATTACATTTTGTGCTTCCCTCATTGCTAGTTTTATCTTAATCTTTTAACTTATTTTCCTTTGCCTTAAATTTGTTTTTGATTATTATTATTTTTTTTAAGTAGGCTCCACACCCACCAACACAGGGCTTGAACTCATGACCCTGAGATCAAGACCTGAGCTGAGATCAAGATTCAGACGCTTAACCAACTGAGCCACCCAGGGGCCCCTGCTTTTGCCTAATTTTAGTATTATTTTGTACCCCTAGCACAAAACACCTGCAAGTAATTAAACAAAACCATAAATACTATTATATTAAAACATGTGTGTTGCTACCTTGGAAGAACTGTCTGATGCGTTGTAAATATGCCCACCACACACAAGAGCAAGATACTGGAGATGGAATGAGAGTATATGGGAAAACCATTGTCTTTTTGTACCAAATTGCCACTTAAAGAGTGTGACAGCTAATCTCTATGATGCTAGGAACTATATCGTTTCAAGATGTGTAAAACTGGCAGGGACCTAAATTCCAGTCATCATTCACTCTTGGCGTTGAAGCATGCTCATGGTATCTGGTATTACGCAATGTTCTTTGGAATTTGTAGAAGAATTTGACTACTTCTAGCTTGAGCTATGAAAAAAAAAAGATCTTATCTTATTTAGCATAGTGATAATGCAGTGTTTTAAATACATCCCAGCTTAGATGAGACACCATACTTTCCTAAATGGTTCTGCTGAGCCTTAGACATTGTGATTTGATGGCCTGCAAAGTCAATGAGAAACAGATATTTAGAATTTGAAATGGAAAACTATAGTCTTTCTATTTTTTTCTCTATAGGAGGATTTTCACATTTGTATCAATTTCTCACTAATGACTCTTTAAGGCCTTGTATACAGTCTTCATTTTTTTACATAACATTTATGATTATAAGTAAGAAAAGAGCAAGGAAGATGTTACCTATTCATCTAGTTGAGTCTTAAAACTCTAAAAGACTGTGGTAAGACTACCAGTCTATGGGTTGTCAAGCTTAACAATGGAGCACGGCAACAGGAAACTGCTCAACCTAGCAGTGGATGCAAGGGAAGGCTCACCAAAGGAATCATTCGATACGATAATGAACAGTCTGTACTCTTCACCGCCTCAGGCTTGGATCTGCTTCATCTGGTGCACATCTGCTGGTTTCACCCAGCAGTCCAAGAAGGGCACTGAACACTAGGGATGAGCTTGCTCTGCAATGATATTCTGATTGCTTCATCATACAGACCTCTTTACAATCTTAGCTTCCCAAACTGCATGCTCTTCTCAATGTGTTTTTCCAAAATGATGAGGTGGCAACCTTTATCTGAACTCTTGGGCATCACTTCTGCCTGTGGCTTTTCTATTGTGTGGACACTTTTCACAGCTGCATACTTTGTTTCTGACTGTGTCCCCTGCCAAGTCTGGGCCTCTAGAATACTTACCCTTGTCCTGTGCCCAGGCTTGCCATATTGATAGTCATCTACACTGACTCAGGGCTCAGGATATCTACATTCCTTCCCAAGCTTTGCTATAGGCCAAATCCTTGTTCCTCACCTGGTGCCACATGGTCTATCCAGACTCAAGGAAAATCACAACTAACTGTCAAAATGAAGGAGAGAGAAGCAGACTGAGATTTTTCTGAGCCGGGGCCTTGAAGATGAGACCTGAGGAAGACTGACTCTATACACTCACTGATGTAAGGACCAAAAGAGATGATATTCAGAATTATGCATATCACACACCATCTGATAAGTCTCTGTGCCTGAAGTATCTAGCCCACTGTTCATTCCATGCAAAACCCTGGGACTCAGGCACTCTTTCAGAGCCTTCTGGGACAATTTGGGAAAAAAATGTATAAAATATGGGATGATCACAAAAGTGAACCCAGTTAAAGTCAAACAATGGACTTAATTTTCTTTCTATCATCTCCTTCTTAATCCTAATCTCCCTATAAGAGTAGTCAGTGATTCATTATATTACTATCTGTTTCTCACCCTAACATTTGTTATCGACCTGCATCCATCCATTTGCTTATGATAGAAACCAGGCAGGCATATCTGTTTCTACATCAAACCCATGACTGTTCTAATTTAAATATTCTTTATATCCATCTTATTATTTTCTTCTCCATAGTCACCACCCTGGTCACATTTATATGTCACACTGTCATCTCTCACTAGAACTAATATCATTGCATTCTGCCTGGACTTCCTGCTTCTAACTCTGTCCTTTTCAATTTTTTAAAAAAAAGATTTTATTTATTTATTTGAGAGAGAGAGAGAGAGAGAGAGAGAATGAGAGGGAGAGGGGGAGAGCACAAGCAGGGGGAGTGGCAGGCAGAGGGAGAAGCAGACTCCCTGCTGAACAAGGAGCCTGATGCAGGACTCTATTCCAGGACCCTGGGATCATGACCTGAGCCATAGGCAGATGCTTAACAAACTGAGCCACCCAGGCACCCCTAAGTCTGTTTTTTTCTAAATCATTCCAAGACACAGAACAGGTAGCATAATAGTGCAAATAGCATGATGTTGTTAACTCTGCTTAGTTCTCTTCAAAGTCCTCTCTTTGCACCTCGGATAGATCAAAATCCTCCACAGCCAACAAAGCCTGGTGCGGTCTAGTCCATGCTGGCTTCTTCAGCCACATCTAATGCTGCTCTCCTGTCTATTAGTTATGTTCCAACTGCCCTGACCACTTTTCAACCTTTCTCAATTTTGGAGACTTCCATCTATATATTTTTTTATGTTCTTTAACATCTCAATTTCTATTAAGACTTCCTATATAGGAATTTAGCCTTACTATTTTCATCAGATACATTCCTTCTTTAATGAGGTCTTCCCTGAACGTCCAATGTAAGCTAGTTCTATTATACTATTTTATGGTACATTGTCATTTCTCCTCATAGCACTTTTCCTAGTGTTCACTTAGGCACTTGTTTGTATGAAAATTTCTAAAGTGACTGTCTTCTCGATAGGCTGTGAGTGGGATCCATGGGAACATGGATCTTTTGCTTTCTAGTGGGTCTTAATGGCTAGTGCAGGGATTGGCACATAGTTGGCACTCAATATTATCTGTCGAATGAATGAGGGGAAATTCTATAACTCATATTTTCTTTGTTCACTTATTCAATATACTATGTATCTTGTGTAAAGCACTGTCTTCAGCTCACTGAATACAGCAGAGACAGAATGATACAAAATTTCCTGCTCTGGTGAAGCTTACCTTCTAGGGTGGGAAACCACTAATAAGCAACAAATAACAAAACATTACATAGTGTCTTAGAAGGAGATGTGTGGTGAAGAGAAAGAAATTGGAGCAGGATAATGGAAATGAGATGTGCCAGGGGAATATGATATACAATTTTAGTAAATGATCAGTTCAGGCCTTATTGAATAGGTCAAGCTTAACAGCTTTGGGGACAGACTTGGAGCAAGTGAAGGTTTTAGCTATTTAGATTTATAGAGAAAGAATTTTTTAGCCAAGAGAAATAGCTAGAGCAAGCCCAAAAGTGGGAACTCGAATGGAGTATCTGAGAAACAGCAAAGGAGGAAGCAGAGTGGTCTGGGGGGCAGGCACAGAAGGTATGATAAGACAGACAAAGAAGATCAAGCAGATAATGTAGGCCTTTTGACCACTGTCATCACTATGGCTTTTCCTGTGACTGGGTTGGGTGAGCTTTCAAATGGTTTCAGCAGAAGAGTGACAGGATCTTACTTTTGTTTAAATGGATTGAGAGGGCTGCTCTGTGCAGAACATACTGTAGCAGGGCCTTGGGTAAGGGTACGAAAACCCCAGCAAGCGCTTCTGAAGAATTCAGGCAAGAGAATATGGTCGTTTGAATGAGGAGATAGCAGGGGAGGTGATGGAAACAGCTGGACTCTGGATATATTTTGAAGGTAAACATAAAAGGTTTTTTGCTGATGCATTGGTTGGGGGTTTGGAAGAAAGCAAGGAATTAAAGACAACTCTGAGGTTTGGGGGCTGAGTGACTGGGAAGACAGAGCTACAATCAAGTCAGGGGTGAAGAGTACAGATGAGTATGTTTGGGTGGAGTTGGTGAGATCATGTTTATTTGCAGAAACTGGTGGAGAGGTTAAATGAGTAGTTGGATATACAATTCAGTGGGGCTACACAGAGAATGACGAATGTGGGAGGTGCCCACCTACAAACAGCCCTGGAAGGCAGGAGAGGAGATGATATCACCCCGGGGTGAGTATAAACAGAAAGGACTGTGGTCTGAGCCATGGGGCACTTGAACGTTCAACGATCTGAGAGAAGAATTTTCTTCAGAGCCAGTTTTGGATCTGAATATGAATCTGTTTTATAATCGGTGTTTTTTTTCACTGGAATCTTAACCAGAATTTTTCTGAAGGGGCAATGATTTTTCCTCATAGAAATATTAAAAAAAAATCCAAAAAGACCTCATGGTTTACTATTGTTAATTAATAAGTAGTTGTCCAGTAAAAGAGGTCTAAATTCTTTTTGTTAAAACCAAATTAATGATACCTACATTTATGACACACAATATTCTAACGTTATCCCCTCAGTGAGATAATTAATTTTGGAGTTATTTAGAGTACAGGAATGGAATGGGGAGAACAAGAGGTATATATATTTTGAGTCTTCTGAACAGTAACAAAACACTGTGCAGGAAAAAATAGCAAGGTTGTGCTTAATTTTAGATTCAGGTCTGTTCCAAACAACTCTGAAGGTCAAACTTGGTTCTAGATAATTCACTGATTGGAAGGAATTTCAGGAAGTTGGGGCGGTTTCAGGGTTAACAAAGGAATTCAGGCCTTTGGGTTTAGTTCAGTTCATGACCCCACACAGCCACCACTGCATCAATTGGGGTTGAGCTACTGGAGCAGGCCAACTTGAACTTCAGGCCCACTGTGGTTTAAATCGTTGCCCTGAAACCCTAGGGGCATTGTGGCATCGAAGCTAGCCCGTTCCATGCAGGCTGCTCAACCACCGGCAACTTCCGTGGGCTCTGTGGTAAATCACTTTCCTCTTGGAACTCTGAGGTCTGGAGTTTGTACTACAACACTTCTTGTGTTGTGTATGTCTCATCTGTTTGTGTCAGCTGAGACACAGAGCAAATGTTTAGCAAAGGATTCCAAACTCTTAGCAATCCTTAAGCAATACCAAAAATATGTGGAATGTAATCTTAGTTTCTCAATTGTACACTGTTATTTCTAAATATAATATCCTTCTAAGATTTTTTTTCTTGATGGTTCTATTCCTGTTCCTTAGGAAATATAATGAAGATTGTAGAAACATGTAAGAGTCATTTAGAGTCCCACATGGCTGGAGTTGGGCCCTGGCGTTACCACTTAACTGGGTGTGAGAACATGCATGTTGTCTAGGAACATAAACTCTCTAGGTGTTAGTTTCTTCACCTCAAAGTGGATTAATAGAAATATGCTGTGGGTTAATTTAAAAACACAAAATAAAATAACACATTCTAGTGCTTAGCATGATGCCTTATACCTAGTAGGTACTCAATAAATCATAGTCCTTTTTCTTTGTTGCTACCCATCATTCCGGGCCTCTGGGTCTTGTTTACATTCAAAACAATTTACTATTTTATCAGTCTTAAATCCTGACATTTTTGTGTACTCTATTTCTTCTAAATCAACTCTACTGAGATATAATTCACATACAATAAAATGTACCGAATTTCACCTACGGTAAATTTTGGTGTGTTTTGACAAATTTATACACCTGGGAACCACGGCAAAAATCAAGATGTAGGCTCTCTACATTATTCCAAACATGTCTTCTCAGTTTTTTCCAAATAATTTTTTCATTTCAGCCCCAAGCAAAGGCAATCTTTACTGTTTCCTGTCACTATACATTTATCTTTCTAGAGATTCATTTAAATGGGAATTCTATAGCATGCATTCTTTAGTAACTGGCTCTTTTTCATTCTGTAATATTTCTGATACTCGTTTGTGTGGCTGTGTGAATCTGCAATTCATTCCTGTTTACTGCTCAGAAGTATTCCATTGTATAAACAGAACACAACACTTTAGCCTTTTGCTTGCTGATAGACATTTGGATTGTTTCCAGTTTTCTATTATTGTAAATAAGCCCCATTTATGTGCAAGCATTTATGTGGTTTGGTCATATATTTTGACCACACAAATAATTTGAAATTATAAAGATTTGAATAACGTGGCTCAAGATCGCTTACATACAAGTTTTCAAGCGGTCCTGTATCTTCATCTCTTGGGTGAAGGCGCAGGAGTGTGAATGCTAGGTTGTAAGGTAAGTATACTTGAACTTGACAAGGAATTGCCCAACTTTTTTCCAATGCGGTTGTTCATTCCCTTCAACAATGACACTTGCTATAGTTTATTTTATGATTCAACTTGACTGGCCACAGGGTGCCTGGATATCTGGTCACACATTATTCTGGAGTGTCTGTGAGGATGTTTTTGGATGAGATTAATGTGTGAATTGGTAAACTGAGTAAAGCAGATGGCCCTCCCTGCTGTGGATGGGTCTCACCCAGTTGGTTGAAGGGCTGGATGGGGAACAGGCTGGTCTTCCCACAAGTGACACAAGTGACAGGGGCACACCTGCCTGCCCGCTCAGCTGGGACACCTGTCTTTTCCTGCCTTCAGACCAAACTGAAACATCAGCTCTTCTTGGTCCTTGAGCCACTGGCTTGAAGACTAGAACCCTTGATTCTCAGGCCTTCAGATTGACTCGGATTGGCTCTCCTGGGTCTTCAACTTGGTGACTGTGGACCTCGGGACTTCCTAGCCTGCCTAATCTTCCTGCATGTGGCAGAAACCTTCTTTATTTTGTCAATACTGTATTTGAGGAACAGAAAATTCTAATTTACAAAGTCCAATTTATCATTTTTTCCCTTTTGCGTCCCTTCTAAGAAACAGTAGACTCTGAAGATTACCTCTATGCTTTTTCATACGACTCAAGTCTTAAAGATTTGGCCTTAATATTAACATCTATGATAAATTTCATGTTAATTTTTGCATAAAGTCTGAGATAATTGTTGAGGTGCATCCTTTTTCCCAACTGGAGACCTAGTTGTTCTACCCCTGTTTTATTTTATTTATTTATTTTAAGATTTTATGTATTTATTTGAGAGAGAGCACGAGAACGGAGTGAGGGATAGAGGGAGAAGCAGGCTCTCCACTTAGCAAGGAGCCCGATGTGGGACTCCATCCCAGGATCCTGAGATCATGATCCAAGCTGAAGGCAGATGCTTAACCAACTGAGCCACCCAGGCGCCCCTACCCCTATTTTTAAAAAGAACTTCCCCATCAAAGTACCTTAGCATCTTTGTCAAAAATCAACTTGCCACATACAGAGTTTCAGTCTGTTCCATTAATCTATATTTCTATCCACACAAAAGTATCACATTGCCTATATCACTAGTTTTACAGCAAGTGCTAGTGTGTTAGAATGCAATTGAGTTTTGTAATAACTTTATATCGTATGAACTGGCTAAACTTTATTTATTTATTATTTAGTTAGTTAGTTAGTTAGTTCTACTAGCCTAAGAAGCTAGACTTCTTAGGATTTCTACATCCAGGATCATTTTCAGGTTTTTTCAGTTTGTGCTTCATGTGTATTGAAGCTCTGATACTGAATGCCTACACAATTGGGATTGTTGCATCTTCTTAATGAATTAGACCCTTTAGGATGATAAAGTTTTCTGACATCACTTTGTCTGATTTTCATTTAGCCACTCAAACTTTCTTTCTTTCTTTCTTTCTTTTTTTTTTTTAAGATTTTATTTATTTATTTGACAGAGATAGAGACAGCCAGCGAGAGAGGGATCACAAGCAGGGGGAGTGGGAGAGGAAGAAGCAGGCTCATAGCAGAGGAGCTTGATGTGGGGCTCGATCCCATAACGCCGGGATCACACCCTGAGCCGAAGGCAGACGCCTAACCGCTGTGCCACCCAGGCGCCCCCACTCAAACTTTCTTACGCTTAGTTTTGCATGCTATAGCTCTTTCACTTATTTTGTCTGTATCTTCTTATCAATATGGATTCCTTGCAGACAACATATAGCTGTGTTTTTTTAATACCTTTTTAAATTGGTGTATTTAGATACCCGTAATTCTGCTTAGACAATGGAACCATTGACATGGTTCCATTTAGGTCTACCATATTGATATTCGCTTTGTATTTATACTGTCTTTTCTTTGTTCCTTTTTCTTCCTTTTAAACCTTATTTTAGAATAATTTTTTTGTTGAGGATTCCATTTTATTTGTACTATTGGCTGAAGTATATGTCTTTGTATTTTTTTAAAGTGATAACTACAGCTTTTGTTCGAGATTATCTTTTCAGTGATATTTATATAGCAAACAGCCTTAGAGGATAGAGATAGTCTTTTTCTCTGAAGCAGAGGGCTGGTTTGTTTGCAAATTAGTATAATAAAGATAACATCTCCCTCCAGGGCAAATGTTGGGCCTATTTGCTTGGATCCATTATAAAGGATTGCGGTTTCTTAATCTCAACTGTGATACAAATCTACTGTATCTACAGCTTCCACCTAGATCCGCAACTGTTTTGCCCTCATGGGATTTGTGGGGAAAGAAGAACTGATTCAAATGTGAAACTCAGGCTGTTTTCTGTGCCATTATAACAAAGTTCTTAGTCTTTGTTAGTCTGTAAGAGAGGGATAACAAGGGAAAAATCCAGGAGACCGAAGGTACTGAGACCCTATTCGAGTAAGACCTCAAACTGATTTTTTAGCTTTATCCTTCAAGTTTCAGCCTACAGAATGGAGGCAATTGGTCAGCTTCAGCAATAGACATTTTTTAGACAGATGCAGAGAAAGAAGACCTACTGTTACATAAATACTGTGACACACTCTCCACAGTATATAATATCGGAAAAGATAAGCACGGGGCAAGGTAGTTATATGGAAAGTGCTGGATAAAGAGAGATGGGTCATCACATATATGAAAGAACAGCAGCAAAATGGTTGGAGAGGAAATCTGGAAGGAAGGCTAGGAGGACATATTCATTGTAAGTAAACTCAGGTACTAGGGGAAATGACTGATATAATGGATATCTCAGGGAAAAAAGAGGGAGAATTTGATTGGAAGGTGATGGAAAGTCCTTCACAGTAGTTCTGGATCAGAATAGGCCAAAAGTGGTGTTTGTGTGAGAGAGGGTCGAAGTGAAGCAGATTTTTCATCTCTAGTAAAGTCATTGTGCTTAGACGTGGTGACAGTTGCAGAGGAGCCCGTAGGTTCCAGCTCGTTCTTGCTTCCTCTCCTACACGTTCAGGTCTTCTTCCTGCCTGGCGGCCCCACTGACCAACACCAGCCCGGGGCCCACCAGCAGAGGCTCAGCCTCAGCCCACTGGAGGGGCAACAAGAGAGAGGCAGCTCACCGTAGGCCTCCCTACTGAGGAGGAAAACTGCCTAGGGCAGGCCCAGGCCAGCAGGCCCCAGAAGATGGAAAGTTACTAACAATAAGCTGGAGATAACCAGAAGCCCTACTGGGAGCAAGAGATAACCAGCCATTTCTGCTTCTGGAAACAGGCTTCCCGCCACAGGCTCCCTGTACTACTGTTCCCGCCTAAAGCAGCCCCCACTCCCCCTGTTCAAACCCATCTACCAGCAGTCAGCATAGCCCTTGGAGCCTGACTGCCTGCAGTCCCCTATAAAAGCCCTGTAACCCCATTGCCCGGGGCCCAGAATTTGGAGCAGGAGCTCATCTGCCGGCATCAGATAAATTCGAGTTCTACTTCTCTGAGTGTCACTTGGTCTCTTGCCCGTCTGATTATTTTTCTGCAGCACTACTTCCTTGCCTTCCTTCTGACTCCCATTTGGTGCGGCGTATGTTTTAACTTTTCAGATTACTGGTTGGTGACTACATATTTGATCCTCCTCCCACAGTTATGTGAGGTCTAATTTTTATAATTGAGCCCTATCCCACATTTCATGGAGGCTCTACTTCCACAATAGAACCCTGACTGATACTTGGTTTTTAAAAAGCTAATATTTTATTTAAGACTATGTTGTTTTCTTAATTTCTCTTTCTGCTGCTTCATTATTAGTGTATAGAAATGCAACAGATTTCTATACATTGATTTTGTATCTTGTGACCTTACTGAATCCATTTATCAGTTCCACCATGTGATCCAGTAATCATTATTTAGCCAAAGAATATGAAAATACTAATCTGAAAGGATGCACTTTTGTGTTTATTAGAGCATATTTATACCACACCTTCTTTATCCATTCATCTGTTGATGGACGCTTGGGTTGCTTCATAATATATATGTGTATATATATACATAAAATGAACATTATATATACATAGTGAACATAATATATATATAGTGAACGTAATATATATTATGAACATAACATATATATGAATATATATATTATGAACATAACATATATATATATGTGTATATATATATAAAATGAAATAGTATTCAGCCATAAAAAAGAATGAAAATTTTGCCATTTCCAACAACTTGGATGGGTCTAGAGAATATAATGCTAAGTGAAATAAGTCAGAGAAAGACAAATACTATACAATTTCACTCATATGTGAAATTTAAGAAACCAAACAAAGGGCAAAAAAGACAAACCAAAAAATAGACTCGTAATAGACTCTTAACTATAGATAACAAACAGATGGTTACCCCAGAGGCATGGAGAGTGGGGGGATGGGTGAAACAGGTGATGGGAATTAAAGAGCACCCTTATGACAAGCACTGAGTAGTATATAGAATTATTGAATCACTATATTATACACCTGAAACTAATATAACACTGTATGTTAACTATACTGGAAATAAAATTTTTAAAAAAGGAAAAAAAAAACCACTGTATTTAAACCAAGCTTGTTCAATTCTTGGTAGAAGTAATTAAGAATCTTATAAGAAAAATACAACAAATAAATTTTGATTAATTTGTCATATATAAGGCATGTAGTTTGCTCACTATATTTTTGAAACAAACTTTAATTATTGAAGGAAAAAATCTGTTAGAAAACAATGTTCAACCTAGTAAATTTAAAGATCAAACTGACTTTATTCAGCAGTTCATGAATCAAGCAGCATTCCATCTAGCAGACAGAAAGACAGAAAGGAGCTCCAAAGAGCTGTATAAAAATGGGAGAATTTAAAGGTACAGGGCAATAGGGACAAGTAAAGAGTAGATGATCTCATCTTTCTCTGGAGGAGGGAAAAGGGGTCTATCAGGTGGATTACCTCACTAGGGCTGACCAGGAAATTCCAGATGTACTAGTTAAAATTACAATCTTGGGAAGGGTCGAAACTGTAGTTAGGTTAGGTACTAAGTCTTAGTTCGGTGACATGAGCTTAGCACAAGAGACTCCATTTTGGTCCTGTTGTCTTTTGTTTAACAAGTCATCATGAGCATTCTTTTAAAAAAAAAAGACAACCTTTAAAATCCAACAAAATGCATTTTTTACATATTTGTCATATGTGTGACATAAATATTATTTTGTGGAATGATGTGATCTTATCTTTAAAATAAACACATTTTTAAAAAAGCAATGCAAGCACTGGTGTTGACTAGAAGGGTGGAATTTGAGTAACTCCAGTCGTACTTCCTTAGTATTGACCTTATCAAAATGGGTTACTACATTCTTTTTAAAAACGCTTTCTTCCAGGATTTTAATGCATCAAGTCGATGCTGTTCTGTTGATGTTCAGGAGACAGAGTTCTGGGTTGGAGGTCACATTTGGAAGTCATCAGCATAGAGATGGCATTTAAACCTATGAGATAGGTTGACATCTCCAAGAGAGTGCAAGAGAGTGTAAATGGAGAAGAGATGCAAAATGGAGCTCTGGGACACTCCAACATCACACACACACACAGACACACAGACACACAGACACAGACACACACACACCCCTACCTGTATGTTTATATACTAAGCATATCCTAAGCATATATATCATGTATATATCATAAGATATATAGATACATACGAAATAGAAATATATGCATATATATAATGTAGGATTACTATTTTGACCAAGGACAAATGGACAGAAGTAGCATAATAAGATATTACAAAGATTTTTGCTTTGAAATGCATGCTTTGATATGCTATATAGTTACTGAAGTTGGGCCATAAGATGAGTTCTGAAGCTCTGAAACTTCCAGGGGCCAAGGTAAGATGGAATCTACGTTGTTGAAGCACAAAGTGGCTACATGAAAGCAGCCAAGCACGGGCTGAAGGGGAGGCAGGGGTAAGACCACCAAGGACCTTATGTCCACTTGGTACCAGTTGATAAATATTTTGAATATCACCTTATTTGTGTCTTAGGTGAAAGGGAATGGACTTCGCCTTTTACATTCAAGAGACTTGAAGAACTTAAATGATAACATGAATAAATTGGCTGCATCAAACTTTTGTCTATTTATTTACTTACTTGTTTACTTATTTTTTACTTTTAACATTTGGTGCAGCAGGGTGGAGCACAGACTGAAGACAGAAGGTGCTGGAGGAAGGAAGGTCAGCGAGAAGACCAGGTTAACTGTGAGGAGGCACTTGATGTAAGGGGGTACCATGGAAATGGGGTCCCTGGGAGCCACTCAGGGGAGGGATGTACAAGGCAGAAAAACCAGACAAAAGATTCATTCTTTGTTGCATGAAGCTCCCAGATACATAGCAACGTGGATGAAAGTGTTATCCAGAGAAATAGAAAATACTGTCAGACGAAGAGTGTGAGAGTAAAAAATGTGTTCTGTATATGTTGAACTTGAGAGACCAATCATTTCTGCACCTCTGGTGAGAATTATGGGTTGGCAATAAACATTTTTCCACGGATGAGAGTGTATACACAGTGGCAATTAAGGAAATCCTTCCATCACTACATTTCAAATGTTCTACCAGACCTACATTTCCTAAAGTACTGCTTTGATCTGCTGCTCCTCCCTGGATCCTTGGTGATACCCACCGCTTGGAGGATGAGATGCCTGCATATATCTTAAAAAGTCTGTTTACGATCTGATCAACCTCTGTCTTTTCACCTTTATCTCCCATTACATGCCTCACTCAGTCTGTTTTGGGGAAATCTGACATACTCCTGCACAGTCCGTGTGATTTTCTGCACGTTGTTTGACTTGCTTAGAATGCTCTTGTCCCATTATCTGTAAAATTACATACTCCTTTTGCTTAAATTCATGTTGCATTGATATTAACATATTTTGCTCACTGATGCCAGACTGTAGTCTGAAAATAATTCTAGAGATCTGAAAAATATAATTAAAATCATTTAAATATAAAATAGGTTAATTTGTCTTTCAAAGGAAGATTTTAAGATTTTCCTGAATACAGTGTGGGTAAAGCACAAGTCACGCTAGATTGTGGCACTGAGTCTACACTTACATACAAATGTAAGAGGTAGATTGCTAGGTGTGATTTACTCCTGTCCTCTATTTACAGCTATCTTTTATGAGACAGTGTCTTTTTAGGCAGCAAACATCTTTCATGTGATTAATATGTCTGGAAAAATTTAAGTCATGGTTGGGAGGGTACTAAGTAAAACAACCAAACAAAGGAAAGTCAATACACTTGATGCTGGGCAAGCCAGAAATACTCATCTGTTTCCAATTAATTGATAATTTGATCATCCAAGCAAATTATGGAGGAAATGAGGCATTCCCTATGTTAGAAATAAAAAGATTGGTTGAGATGCTTCTCTTAGAAGATCCTATTAAATTGCAATTGTGGTGTGTGAGATCTCAGAGCAACCTCAGCAACCAGCTAAGGCAGCCTGTTGATTACTGTTCACTCACTTACACAGCAGAGACAGACTGGCCCAAGCTTAAGCCCCCATTGTATCTGCAACCTAGAGAGATTAAGGATTTTCCCAGGTTGACAGTTGGATAGTGATGAAAATGGAATTTTTCAATAATTTCTTCTCACTATTCTAATTTCTTTTTTTTTAAAGATTTTATTTATTTATTTAACAGAGATAGAGACAGCCAGCGAGAGAGGGAACACAAGCAGGGGGAGTGGGAGAGGAAGAAGCAGGCTCCCAGCAGAGGAGCCTGACGTGGGGCTCGATCCCATAACGCCGGGATCACGCCCTGAGCCGAAGGCAGACGCTCAACCGCTGTGCCACCCAGGCGCCCCTCACTATTCTAATTTCTTAAAAATAACACACTCTGTGGATTCTATTTGGTATCAGTGGCATATAAATGTTCATGAATGTAAAGTGTACACAGGAATATGTTCATAGCACAGACACAAGATGCAAACATTACTTAATAAAACTTACCTATGAAAATGCTATATTTTTGCATGTTAATTAGGTACACACAAAATGATTAAATCCCTTTTGAAAAATATCAGTTGGAACTTATGTAATTTATTAATTAGTTTATAAACTATTTTAAAATCAGGTCTCTTCTACATCCAAGCCTATGGGGTTGGAGTTCGGAACCAGGTGTTATTCTCAATTAAACACTGATAAGTTAAAATGTTAATTCCTGAAGGATAGTGTTAAGTAGTCTATCTCATTTTTTGAGCAAACACTGATTACTGAAGCATAATCACATAAAATGCATAGATCTAAAATGAATTATTAAGGAAATGCCCTTGCATAACCATCACTCAGCACCACATATAGAAAATTACTGGCACCACGAACACTTCCCTCAGGCCCCTCCCTGTCATTACCTTCCTTCCCAAAGGAATCACCATTCTGATTTCCAGCACCCTATAGAGTATTTTTCCAGGTTCGACATTCATTTAAATGGCTATCATAAACAAAGCTGCTGTGAGTATGTATACATATCTTTTGGGTACAGCACTGAGAGTAAAACTGTTGCATCATAGTTAGAGCTAGTGGTTGAGAGATGGTAACTAAAGTCAGTTTCCCAAGACATTTAGCTGATGCAGATTTCCAAGAGCAATGCACAAGATGCTTCATTGCTCCAAATCCTCACTCCCACTTGTTCCTGTCACATGCACGTGTTTCATATTAGTGTTCTCATGAGCATACAGTGGTATTCATTGTGGTTTTAGTCTGCGTTTCCTTGATGATTAAAGATGTTGAACATGTTTGGTCATTTGAGTATATTCTTTTGTGAAGTACCTGTTCGTCATGTCTTCTGTTCATTTGTCTATTAAACAGTCTTTGTGAAGGTTCTTTCTGTATTCTGGATATGTATATGCATGTATGTAAGACATATAAATATACAGATAGTATATATATATGGATAAAATATAGGTATTCCTTTTCACATTTCCACTCTCTTAATGGTGTCTTTTGATGAACCTAGAGGGTCATGATTTTAGTGAAGTCCAATAGGTGATTTCTTTTTTATGGTTAGAGTTTTTGTGTTCTGTTTAAAAAGTCTTTACAAGTCCCAAAGTTATAAAAATATTGTGCATTTTATTCTAAAACTTTAATGCTTCACCTTACATTTTTAAAATTAGAATTCACCTGGACTGGTTTTTTTGGGTTATGACATGAAATAGGAGTCAAAGTTACTTCCCCCCCACCATAAATATTCAATTTATCTAGTACCATTTTTTGAAAAAAAAGCCCTCCCTCCAGTGCCACCTAGATCACAAGACAGGTGGTCATATATGTGTGGCTGTGTTTCTGAACTTCCTATTCTGTTCCAGTTACGCATTTTACTCAAACCTTGCCCTAATGCCATGCTGTCTTATCATTGTAGATTTATAAGTTTTTTTTTTTAAGATTTTATTTATTTATTTGACAGAGATAGAGACAGCCAGCGAGAGAGGGAACACAAGCAGGGGGAGTGGGAGAGGAAGAAGCAGGCTCATAGCAGAGGAGCCTGATGTGGGGCTCAATCCCAGAATGCCGGGACCACGCCCTGAGCCGAAGGCAGACGCTTAACCGCTGTGCCACCCAGGCGCCCCGTGTCAGTTTTGATACTAGGTATGAAAACCCTCCAACTTTATTCATCTTCAAGAGTGAGTTAGTCATTCTTGAGTCTGACTTTCCATATACATTTTATTTATTTTTATTATTAATTATTAAAGATTTTATTTTATTTTTTAAAGTAATCTCTACACCCAATGTGGGGCTCACACTCACAGCCCGGAGATCAAGAGTCGCATGCTCTACTAAGCTGGCCAGGCGCTCCTTCATATAAATTTTAAAATCAGCTTATCATTGAACACTTACAAGGATTTTTATTGGGAATACATACAATCTAAAAAACATTAAAACAAAACTGATATTTTAAAATACTGAATCCTCTTTAATCATTAACTTGATCTATTCCTCCATTTATTTAGATCTTTAAAAATTTTCTTCATTTATTTTGCTAGGTTTTTTTATGAATTTGACTTTTTTGGTGCTATTGCTAATGGCATTATTTTGTAGTTCTGATTTTCCTGTCTTCCGTTGCTAACATAAAGACTTGGTTTTTATCTGTACCTTGTGATAAGCGAACTTGCTAAACTCCCTCATAAATGCTAAAAGCTGAGTTGTAGATTCATTGGGATATTCTCGTACACAATCACGTCATCTGTCAATCATGGGGATTTTACTTGTTGCATTACAATTTTTATGCTTTTTAGATTTTCATTTTGCTGTATTATATTTGATAGTCTTTCAGCAAAATGCTGAATAGAAGGAGTGAGGGTACCCAACTTTGTCTCAGTCTCAGTCTCTGGAGGAAAGATTTCGGTTTCATCCCTTCAAGAATTATACTGACCAAGATTATTTTAAAATACACTCTTTATCTGATTAAGGAATAGTATCTCTATTTGTAGTTTTCTAGGATTTTTATCACGAACAGGTGTTGAATTTTATTAAATGCTCTTTTTTGCATCTATTGAAATAATCCCGTTTGATTTTCTTATTTTTTTTTAGTGTGAGATATATTGATTTCTTTTCAGATTGAAACCAAACTTGCATGCCAAAGCTACTCCATTTTGTCGTGATGTGTTACTGTTCTTTTGACTGCTTCTGATTTGCCAATATTGTGTTTACTTATTCACTTTTAGCTTATGTTCATGAGTAAGACTGGTCTCTACCTTTTCTTTCCTGTAATTATCAGGTTAGTATAAAGGGGGAGTTTACCCATGTTTCCTATTTTGTGAAGAATTTCTGGTGATCAGCACAATTATGTTAAAACGGGTGTTATCCTCACCTTTTGTTGAAGCCATTTGGGCCTGACTTGTTCTTTAATTATGGCTTCATAGCTATAGAACAAATGAGATGTAATACTTTTCTTGTTGACAGTTTTGTTCAAAGTTTTTCAAGAAATTTGACTATTTTGTCTAAATTTCATGATTTTTTCTCCTTGTATTTTTTTATTTTTATTTTTTAGAGAGGGAAAGAGAGAGTGGGGGTGGGGTGGTGGGGGTGTCAGAAGGAGAGGAAGAAAGAATCTCTAGCAGACTCCCTGCTGACCCTGGAGCCTGACATGGGGCTCTGTCTAACAATCCTGAGATCATGACCTGAGCTGAAATCAAGAGTCTCATGTTTAACCAACTGAGCTACCCAGGCACCCCAATCCTTGTACTTTCTTAAATTGACTTCTTTTTTTCTTTCTTTCTTTTTTTTTTTTTTTCAGCAATTATAGGCTCATAGCAAAGCTGAGCAGAAAGTACGGAGAATTCCCATATACTCCCTTCCCACATAAATGCATAACTTCCCCCACTGTTGACATCCCACACCACAATGGAACATTTAGTATAATCAATAAACCAACATTAGCACATCATCACCCAAAGTTCATGGTTTACATTATAGCCACTTTTGCTGTTGTCATTCTATAGGTTTTGACAAATGTATAACGACCTTTATCCACCATTGTAGTGTCATACAGACTAGCTTCACTGCTTTAAAATCTCCTGTGTTCTGCTTATTCATCCCTCACCCCTCCAACCCCTGGCAACCACTGCTCTTTTCACTGCCTCCAGAGTTTTGCCTTTTCAGAATGTGATACAGTCGGAATCATAAATAAATCAGCTTTTTCAGATTGGCTTCTTTTCACTTAGTAACATGGGTTCAAGCTTTCTCCTATTCCTTCATGTATTTTAAACTCTGTTATGAGGTGCATCTGTGATTATGAAATGTATCTTTTGGTTTTCTGGTTATAATCTGGTCTTGAAGACTATTTAACCTTACATTCATATTGTCATTTTCAGCTGATTTTCATGGTATATGTTTTTTTCATACGGTTATTTTCATCATTGACTTTATATGTAAAATTGGGCCCTTTTAAGCAACATATTTTGAGGTCTTTCTTTTTTACCCACCCTGTCAATACCTGCCTTTTAATTATAGTGTTTAAATAATTAACTTTTAATGTAGTTTTTGGTATGAATGGATTTAGGTTTATCATCTTCTTCGTTATCTCTTTGTTTTATTCTGTTTTTGTTCCTCTGCCTCCTTTTCCTGTCTTTTTTTGGATTACTTGATTTTCAAAAGATGTTCTTTTTAAATTAGGCTACTATTTTTATGGTTATATCTCTTTGCATTTTTTAAGTATTTCTTTAGGAATTACAATATGCCTCCCTACCCTCCTTGAAGTTAATACTGCAGTATTGTAGGACATAGGTACAATGTAGAAACCTGGCAGTTGTATTGGTCATTTTACCGCACCTTTCCTACGTCACACTGATATACAGTCAAGCCCCTATCAGCCAATATTATAATTTTTTATTCTCAACAGTCATATCTATATTTTAAAAACTTAAGAGGAAAATCAGTCCTTTATTTTTATACTAATCACCATTTGTTTGCTCTTTTTTTAAAAAAGATTTTATTTATTTATTTGAGACAGAGAGAGAGCATGAGTAGGGGGAGGAGGAGGGGTGGTGGGAGAGGAAGGGGGAAGAGGGAGGAGGAGAGATAGGGGAAAGGGGGAGGATGAGGGACAGAGGGAGAGGGAGAAGCTGACTCCCCTCTGAGCAGGGAGCCCCATGAGGGGGCTTGATGTGGGACTCTATCCCAGGACCCTGGGATCATGACTCAAGTTGAAGGCCGATGTTTAACCGACTGAGTCACCCAGGCACCCCAATTTCTGTTTACTCTTGCTGCATTCTTAAAGACCCATGTGTGTCTCTGGAATCATTTCCCTCTGCCTGAAGAATTTTGCTTTAGCATTTCTAGTAAAGCAGAACTTCGGACTTCAATCCTTTCAGTTTTTCTTTATCTAAGAATACTTTTATTTCACCTTAACTCCTGAAAGGGACTTGGTAGGTGTAGAGCTCTTAGTTGACAGTTCTTGTCCTTCATGGTTTAAAGATGTTCCACTGCTTTTTGGCCTCCAGGGCTACTGATGAGAAATTTGTGCTCCATATTCAATGTGTCATTTTCCCTTTATGCTTTCCGAGTGGGTTTTTTTGTCATTACTTTTAAAAATTTTAATTCCAATATGTTAACATACAGTGTTATATTAGTTTCATTTGAATGGTATTCAACTGTTCCATACATCACCCAGTGCTCATCATATGTTCACTCCTTAATCCCCATCTCCTATTTCATCCATCCCCTCACCCACGCCCCCTCTGGTAACCATCAGTTTGTTCTCTATTAAGAGTCTGTTTCTTCATGAGAGACTATGGACTATGAGAAACAAACTGAGGGCCTCAGAGGGGAGGGGGGTGGGGGAATGGGATAAGCTGGTGATGGGTAGTAAGGAGGGCATGTATTGCATGGTGCACTGGGTGTTATATGCAACTAATGAATCATCGAGCCTTACATCGGAAACCGGGGATGTACTGTATGGTGACTAACATAATATAATAAAAAATCATTAAAAAAAAAAAAGAGTCTGTTTCTTGATTTGTCTCTCTCTCTCTTTTTTCCCTTTGCTCATTTGTTTCTTAAATTCCACACACGAGTGAAATCATATGTTATTTGTCTCTCTCTGAGGGAGTTATTTTGCTTAGCATAGCATGCTCTAGTTCCATCCATGTCATTGCAAATGATAAGATTTCATTCTTTTTTACGGCTGAATAATATTCCAGCGTGTGTGTGTGTGTGTGTGTGTGTGTGTGTGTGTGTGTGTGTGTGTATGTGTGTATATATATCTATATATCACATTTTCTTTATCCATTCATCTATCAATGGGCACTTGGGCTATTGCCATAATTTGGCTATTGTAAATAATGTTGCTATAAACACTGAGGTGCATATATCCCTTTGAATTAGTGTTTTTGTATTTTTTGGGTAAATACTCAGTAATGCAATCACTAGATCATAGGGTAGTACTGTTTTCAGCTTTCTGAGGAAGCTCCATTCTGTTTTCCAGACTGGCTGCACCAGTTTGCACTCCCACTAACAGTACAAAATGGATTAAATGGATTAAAGACCTACATATGAAACCTGAAGCCATAAAAATCCCAGGAAAAAGCATGGGCAGTAGTCTCTCTGAAATAGGCTATACAACATTTTTCTAGATATGTCTCCTGAGTCAAGGGAAATAAAAGCAACATCAAAATAAACAGCTTTTGCACAGCAAAGGAAGAAACCATCAAAATGTTTTTCATTATCCTAGTCTTTTAGTACTTTGATTATGGTAGACCTAGGGGTGTGTGTGTGTGTGTGTGTGTGTGTGTGTGTGTGTGTGTAAGTTTCCTGTTTGGTGTTTGCTGAGTTTCCTAAATCTGCCAATTCATTTCTTTCAACATATTTTTGAAGGTTTCAGATACTATTTCTTCAAATAATTTTTCTGCCCTGGTAGCTTTCTCTTTTCTTTCTGAGACTCCAATAATGCATACATGACTTTTTGATATTGTCCCACAGATTCCTAAAGCTCTGTTCATTTTTTTCAATTTTTTTCTCTCTGTTCATTAGATTGGAAAATTTGTTCTTTTCTTCAAGTTTACTGACTCCTTCCTTTGTCATCTCCTATTTTGCTCTTGATTCCATCCTAAGTTTAAAAAATTTCAGATACTGAAATTTTTTTCAATTCTAAATTTTTAAAAATTTTAGTAAATTTTATAAATTTTTGAAAATATTTTCCATTTCTGAGAACTAACTATCTCCCAGTCATTTTAAGTTGAGCATATTTATATGTCCCCAGGCAGAGCACAGCTACAACTTCTACTTTATAATATTTCTTGGATTAATTCCAACTTTGGGGTCGTCCTGAGTTTGGCATCAGTTAATTGCCTTTCCCTTGAAAAGTGATCACAGTCTCTGGCTCTTGTATGTGAAATAATTTTTTACATGGAACCCTGGACATTTTAATGCTACATTGAGTGGACAATGGTTTCTGTCATACTTATTTGGAAAATGTTGATAGTTTTTCAATTTTTTTTATTATTATTTTGTGCAAGCAAGCAACTCACTTTTGTTTGGACTGCAAACTATAAATTCCATCCTGCCCTTTGCACATCGTTGTTGTAGTATTAGTTCAGCTCTCAAAGCCTTTAATATGCTTATCTGCATTTGTGTTGGACACACACAACTTGCACAACTTGTGAGCCTGAGACTTTGGTGGTTTATATACAGAACTATGGAGTCCTCTTCTCTGACTCTATCTGTTGGAGGATTCTCTCTCTACCTGCATCTACTCTTTTTCTGGTGCCAGAAAAATAGGAGCAAAGTAAAGACAGAGGGAAAATGGAAAATCCAGATCACAAAGTTGCTTCTCTAAGCTTTGAGTCCCCTCCACAATCTACCTGTTATGTTTAATGTTCAGAGTGCTCAGGTGGTTGTGTTTTGTCTTTTGTTTAGAATTTTGCTTGTATGCAGCAGAAGGAATGGGTTGAAGTGACCTAACACTTCATGCTATAACCAGAAATTCCATATATATAGTATTTTGCAATGACCAATTTGATTGTCATTGTTATTTTGGTACTCACATATATTTCATGGTCTTAAAAAAGTTAAATATTTGTCTTTATTACCAAGTCAATTAAGAAATACTTCCACTATCCCATTAATTAATTTCACACTATTTTTGAAACTGAATTCTTTTCCCTTGATTTGAAATTTTTTTGCACAGTGCTCCACTGTCACTCATTAACTTTTGATGTAGGGGTGATTTAGCTAGGTGAGGTATTTAGGGGAGACAGGTAGTGTAGACTGCTCTTTAAATTGCTCACTAGCTGTATGAGCCTTGCTGAAATTTCTTTCTTAGGAAAAAAAAAAAAAGAATGGTTTCTATGACAGTTTCAAGTAAATTTCTCCTAGACTCTCATTTAGCAATTCTGAGATGGGATCTTTGTCACTCTGAGTATAAGGAATACACACTATGCTGAGACTCCAGAGTTCTTCCCTCACATTTTGGCTCTGCCCTCATGTCTTGGCTGGCTGAGGAGAATTGTGCCCTCAGTTGCATTTTGTGATTAGTATTCTCCTTCTTTCTCCTCCACATTCTCACTTTTGGCTCTTTTGCTTCCTGGGATTAGGCAAGTACTCTGGCAGCTTCAAAAGCAAGTGTCAATGTAGGGTAGGAGGACATCTTTCCAGATTTCTGGATGATACAGATGGCAGAGAGCATGTTGGAGCCGTATAAGGAGCTGCTGGTCAGACACTATTTTCAAACAGAAAGTAGATTTTTTTTTTCCATGAGGAGCATGAATCTCAAGGAGAGAAAACTAGATTTGTTGGAGGAAGAAATCAAGAGATGCTAATATTTGACAACTTTTAGAACCCAGAGTGAGATCTATTGTTTTCCTATTTGGCATAGAAATTGAAGAGAATAATACAGAAGGGACTCACTGAAGCCATATTTAATATATCACATACTGTAAAAAAGGGGGATTTTCTTCATGTTTTGATGATGTTTTCTATAAACTCAATGCTTAATGGCAAACTAGCCAGGATAATAAGAGAGGTTATGAAATATTTAACAGTTTAAGCCAGTAATTTCTGGCTTCTGCTGAAGATAAACTTTTTTGCTAGGATGCAACTTCACTTTGCCATATTTTGAAAAGAAAGGAAAATTAACCAGTGCAAAAAAGTAAGGCAATTAATGTCAGGACATTTATTCTAAAGCAGATTAAGAAACAAAGCTCCAGCTTTTTAAATTAATGGCAGTTATTACAAATCAATGACCTATTGTCTATGGACAAGAGATCACAAGGTTCCTGGGGAGTAACTGTGCAAGAAAGCAGAGGTGATGCTAATGTTACTATTTATGCCATTATAATTAGATATTAGCCAGTGAGCTCTTCCATTAAGCTCATTTATAACTGTGAGAGTACAGAGTGGAATGTTTGCATTAAAAAAATTATGAAGAAGATTCAGAAGTGTTCTCTATATCTCCCATTACATGAAGGTACAAATGTATGTATCAGAATGACATTTAAAACGGAAATATAGAAAGGAATGCAGTATAGATGTTACAATAATAAAAGTTTATCAGTAAACATGTCTTAGTATTTTCTAATTTAGCAAAAATGAGTACAAGAATAGAAAGAAAGCATGCAGAAAAGGAAATATAAAATTCATTTCTTTACTTTTAGCAAAAGATCAAGTGATCTTGTAACCATACTACAGGTATACCTTGGGGATATTGAGGGTTTGGTTCCAAACGCCTGCAATAAAGTAAATATCGTAATAAAGTGAATCAAATGAAATTTTTGGTTTCCTAGTGCACATAAAAGTTATGTTTACACTCTACTGTATCCTACTAAGTGCGCACTAGCATTATGTCTAAAATAACCACTGTACATACTTCAACTAAAAATACTCTATTGCTAAAAAATGCTGACCATCATCTGAGCTTTCAGAGAGTTGTAATACTAATCACAGATCACCTTAAGAAATGTGATAATAGGGGCACCTGGGTGGCTCAGTCCTTAAGCGTCTGCCTTCGGCTCAGGTCATGATCCCAAGGTCCTGGGACTGAGCCCCGCATCGGGCTCCTTGCTCTGCTGGGAGCCTGTGACTTCCTCTCCCACTCCCCCTGCTTGTGTTCCCTCTCTCTTTGGCTGTCTCTCTCTCTGTCAGATAAATTAATGAAATCTTTAAAAAAAAGAAAAAAATGTGATAATAATAAAAAAGTTTGAAATATTCTGAGAATTACCAAAGTGTGACACAGAGGCAGGAAGTGAGCAAGTGGTTTTGGAAACAGTGCTTATAGTCTTGTTTTATGCAGCATTGCCATAAACATTTGTAAAACAAATGCAATAAAGCAAAGCACAACAAAATGAGGAATGCCTATAATAACATTTCCAGTCTCTACTCTTGCCAGAGCCACAGAATTTAATTCTTTCCCTTCTAATCAAGGACTTGTTTCCTTGGAAACCTCTGGAAATGCTTCTGCCTTCCTCATAGATCTTTTGAGGTCAACTAGCAGATTAACTACAAAATACTCCCTATTAAATACAATCTTTCTGTTACATTTGTTGTCACAATGCTGTCAAGAGATACGTGCAATCATTTTTCCAAATTTTATCCAAATAAATGAGATTTTAGTAGTGATTTTTAAAAAATGAGTATAAAAATAATCATTTAAGATTATTTAAAAAATCCTACTATCCACTAAGCATTTGCTATTAGTGGGAGTATGATGCTAAGTATTTTGTATATATATTTAGGGGCTCATGGCTCTATTTCTACTAATTGTATGACGCTGGACAACACTCTTTAAACTCAATTTTCTCATAGATAAAATTGATATAACAAAAAATTGTCTACTTGGTACACATGTTGAAATGATTCATGAAGGGGCGCCTGGGTGGCTCAGTCATTAAGCATCTGCCTTCGGCTCAGGGCGTGATCCCAGGGTTCTGGAATTGAGCCCCACATCAGGCTCCTCCACTGGGAGCCTGCTTCTTCCTCTCCTACTCCCCCTGCTTGTGTTCCCTCTTTCACTGGCTGTCTCTCTCTCTCTGTCAAATAAGTAAATAAAATCTTTTTTTTTAAAAAAGAAGTGATTCATGAAGATAATTAATTTCATGCATCTGCCAAAGTACCTAGAATATATTATGTGTTGAATATTACTTATTAATTGTTAATAATTATATGCCAAGACAAGGTGATTCTTCTTTTATTTTCAGAATTATTTTATGTATTGATGATTACTTTATAGAGTTTTTTTAAGCTACTGTACACTCTATCTAGAAGTTTATGAGAGTGTCTTTTTCTGTACAATATACCATTGCAGGGTATGAGAATTGAAAAAATTCTTCGGTAAGCTCTAAACCAAGTCAAACATCGAGAATGAATTCTCCCTCGCAACCATGTTCTGCATATCCAAATAGCAGAAATATTTGGAAATTATTAGAATTCTCAGATTCTAGATTTCACATACTCTGTGTTATATTAAGTATACTCTTCTTTATTCAACAGCTTAGAGAAAAATGCAACTTTGACTTTATTTGCTACTCTATCTTTATTTTGAAGGTAGTAATAAGATATCAGCAACAAACATAAATAAAAAATAGGAGAAAGCACAATGATATAATATTTCACATATTCTCATTTGAAGACTGACTATATTCTATCTCTGTTTTGGTGATGGTAATAATATATCAGTAACAAACACATATAAAATAGGAGAAAGCACAATGATATATTTCACGTATTTTCATTTTAAAACTTGACTAAGACATCCTAAGACATTCGTATTATTTCTATCTTTTTTACAACATAAAGCGAAATGAAAATTGTAAATATTTTACTGCAAGACATCGAGCTTCTTCTGGTTTTTTCACATTTTGTTATTCTAATACTTAAACGTTGTAGCCAACTGAATATTATTTCATTTTGAGGACCCATTGCAACTCTAATTATGCTGAATCCTTGTGACAAATGACGTGGAGCATCTTTCCATGTACTTAGTTGACATCATATGTCTTTTGTGAACTATCTGTCAAGTCATTTGTCCATTTTTAAAAATTGGTTGTTTGTTTTCTTATGACTGACATTTGAAAGTTATTTATATCTTTTGGATGCAACTCTTTGGTTAGGTGTGTGATCTGCAATGATTTTCTCTCAGGCTATTGCTTGTATTTTCATTCTCTTAATGTCTTTTGCAGAACAGAAGTTTTTGATTTTGATGGGTCCAAGTTTAAAATATATTCTATATCCTTGCTGTCTGTTTACCTTTTGTATCAATTACTGAGAAAGAAGTGTTAAAGTCACCAACTGTCATTGTGGATATTTCTGTTTTTCTTTTCCGTTCAAGCAGATTTTGCTTTATGTATTTTGAAGCTTTATGTTTATGAAGTTTGAAGTTATGTATTTTTCAGATAAACACACATTTTAAATTGTTGTATACTATTGACAGATTGACCTTTTTATTGTTTTTTAATTCTGGTAATTTTCCTTGCTCTGAAGTCACATTGTTATTTGATATTAACACAAATATCCTCACTTCCTTTTGGTTACCGTTTGCATGGTATGTCATTTTCTATCTTTTTACTTTTTTTTAAAAAAAGATTTTATTTATTTATTTGACAAAGAGAAAGAGAGAGAGAAAGAGCAGCAGAAGGAGAGGGAGAAGCAGACTCCCTGCGGAGCAGGGTTCAATCCCAGGACCCTGGGATCATGATCTGAGCTAAAGGCAGATGCTTAACCGACTGAGCCACCCAGGCACCCTCTGTCTTTTTACTTTTAATCTACAATTAAAGAGAATCAGGGCTGGAAAGTAGTTAAGTGGTAAAAGCAGATTTTTATTCGGGAACTATTGCTATAGGGGAAAAGAGACCTAGTTCAGAACTGGGCTCAATTCTGAATACACCATGGAGAAATGGAGATTTATAGCCAAGAAGCAAGTTGGGGGTCAGTGGATAGAAAATTACTAAGAAGAAACCTCAGTGATAAGGGAGGATTCTGGTTAAAAGGACTCAACAGATTCTTGCCGCAGGCAGGCCAGAGTCATGAGATATCACATAGGGGATGGTGAAGGAGAAGGAATTCAATTAGACATTGGGGGTGATCAGATGTCGAGGGTGGGGTCCAATTTTATTTTTCTGAATGAAGTTAATCAGTTTTCTCAGAACCATGTATTGAAGAGACTATCCTTTCCTTGTTGTATATTCTTGGCTTCTGTGTCAAAAACTAGCTGGTCATATATGTGAGGGTTCGCTCTAGATTCTGTTCTATTGGTCTTTGTGTCAATTTTTATACCAGTACCATACTGTTTTCATTATGACAGCTTTGTAGTATAGAACACTTCATGAATTTGCGTGTCATCCTTGTGCAGGGACCATGCTAATCTTCCCTGTATCATACCAATTTAAATATGTACTGCCAAAACGAGCACATTATAGGTTTGTGGTATAGGTTAAATCAGGAAGTGTGATGCCTTCAGCTTTGTTCTTCCTCAGGATTGCTTTGGCTATTCAGAGTCTCTGGTGATTCTACATATATTTTAGGATTATTTTTTCTAGTTCTATGAGAAATAATATGGTAATTTTGATAGGGATTGCACTGAATGTATAGATGACTTTGGGTAATATGGACATTTTAATAATATTAATTCTTTCTATCCATGAATATAGAATACCTTTCCATTTGTTTGTGTCACTTTTGATTTTTTTCATCAAAGTCTTAAAGTTTTCAGTGTAAAGATCTTTCATCTTTTTGGCTATATTTAGCCCTAAGTATTGTATTGTTTTTAATGCTATTGTGAACAAGAAAGTTTTCTTTAATTCTTTTTTCAGAATATTCTGTTGTTAGTGTGTAAAAATGCAACTGATTTCATTATGTTGATTTTGTATCCTTCAGCTTTACTGAATTGGTCAGTTATACCTAATAGATTTTTGGTGGAGTCTTTAGGATTTTTTATATGTAAAATCATATCATCTGCAAAGACAATTTGATTTCTTTTTGCTTTAGGTACATTTTATTTCTTTTTCTTGCCTGATTTGCCTAGCCAGGACTTCTAGGACTATGTTGAATAGGAGTAATGAGAATGTCTTTTTCCCACCAGATGTTTTTTCCTGCTTTATCAAATATTAGTTGCCCAAAGAGCTGAGGGTCCATTTCTGGGCTCTCTATTCTGGTCCATTGGTCTATGTGTCTGTTTTTGTGCCAGTACCATGCTGTCTTTGTGATCACAGCTTTGTAGTACAGCTCGAAATCTGGCATTGTGATGCCCCCAGCTTTGTTTTTCCTTTTCAACAGTTCCTTGGAGATTCGGGGTCTTTTCTGGTTCCATACAAATTTAAGGACTATTTGTTCCAGTTCTTTGAAAAACGTTCTCGGTATTTTGATCGGGATAGCATTGAAAGTGTAGATTGCTCTGGGTAGCATGGACATTTTAACTATGTTAATTCTTCCGATCCATGAGCATGGAACATCTTTCCATCTTTTTATGTCTTCCTCAATGTCTTTTAAGAGTGATTTATAGTTTCTAGAATAAAGGTCCTTTACGTCTCTGGTTAAGTTAATTCCAAGGTAACGTATGGTTTTTGGTGCTATTGTAAATGGGATGGATTCCCTAATTTCTCTTTCTTCGTTCTTGTTATTCATGTACAGAAATGCAACTGATTTCTGAGCATTGATTTTGTATCCCGCCACGTTACTGAATTGCTCTATAACTTCTAATAGTTTGGGAGTGGCTTCTTTTGGGTTTTCCATATAGAGTATCATGTCATCTGCGAAGAGAGACATTTTGACTTCTTCTTTGCCGATTTGAATACCTTTGATCCCTTTTTGTCGTCTGATTGCTGTTGCAAGGACTTCTAGTACTATGTTGAATAATAGTGGCGAGAGTGGGCATCCTTGTCGTGTTCCTGATCTTAAGGGAAAGGCTTCCAGCTTTTCCCCATTGAGAATAATATTTGCAGTAGGCTTTTCATAGATGGCTTTTATGAGATTGAGAAATGTACCTTCTATTCCTACACTCTGAAGGGTTTTAATCAGGAAAGGATGCTGTATTTTGTCAAATGCTTTTTCGGCATCGATTGAGAGGATCATATGGTTCCTGAGTCTTTTCTTGTTGATATGATGTATCACGCTGATTGATTTGCGAATATTGAACCACGCTTGCATCCCAGGTATGAATCCCACTTGATCGTGATGGATAATCCTTTTAATGAACTGTTGGATTCTATTAGCAAGTATCTTGTTGAGGATTTTGGCGTCCATATTCATTAGGGAAATCGGTCTGTAATTCTCCTTTTTGAGGGGGTCTTTGCCTGGTTTGGGGATCAAGGTAATATTGGCCTCATAGAATGAGTTTGGTAGCTTTCCTTCTGTTTCTATTTTTTGAAATAGCTTTAGGAGAATAGGTATTATTTCTTCTTTGAATGTTTGGTAGAATTCCCCAGGAAAACCGTCCGGGCCTGGAGTTTTGTTATTTGGAAGGTTGTTTATCACTGACTCAATTTCTTCATAATTAATTGGCCTGTTTAAGGAATCAATTTCTTCCGGTTTCAATCTTGGTAGTTTATAGGTTTCCAGGAAGGATTCCATCTCTTCCAGATTGCTTAGTTTATTGGCATATAGCTGTTGATAAAAATTTCTAATAATCCTTCCAATTTCAATGGTGTTCGTCGTGACCTCTCCTTTTTCATTCATAATTTTAATAATCTGGGTCCTTTCTCTTTTCTTTTGGATAAGTCTTGCCAGTGGTCTGTCAATTTTATTGATTCTCTCAAAGAACCAGCTTCTAGTCCTGTTGATCTGCTCTACTGTACTTCTGGTTTCTGCTTGATTGATTTCAGCTCTAATTTTGGTCAACTGCTTCCTCGTGCGTGGATTAGGCCTGTCCCTCTGTTGCTGTTCCAGCTTCTTGAGGTGAGAATATAAAAACTGCATTTTAGATTTTTCTATTCTTTTGAGTGAGGCTTGGATGGCTATGTATTTCCCCCTTAGGACTGCCTTTGCAGTATCCCATAGGTTTTGGACTGTTGTATTTTCATTCTCATTGGTCTCCATAAATTGTTTAATTTGATTTTTGATTTCCTGGTTTATCGAGTCATTCCTGAGCAGGATGGTTCTTAGTCTCCAAGTGTTTACAGAGGGGAGGGGGGTGGGGGAATGGGATAGACCGGTGATGGGTAGTAAGGAGGGCACATATTGCATGGTGCACTGGGTGTTATACACAACTAATGAATCATCGAGCCTTACATCGAAAACCGGGGATGTACTGTATGGTGACTAACATAATATAATAAAAAATCATTATAAAAAAAAATAAAAAAAAACAAAAGTCCACATTAAAATATCAAAAAAAAAAAAAAGGAAAAAAAAAAAGGAGTAATGAGAATGGGTACACTTCTCTTGTTCCTGATCTTAGAAGAAAATCTTTCTACCTTCCACCGCTGAGTATGATATTAGCTGTGGGCTTATCAATTATGGCCATTGTTATGTTGAGGTATGTTCCTTCTATTCCCATTTTGTGGAGGGCTTTTATTCTAAGAGGATGTTGTATTTCGTCAAATGCTTTTTCTGCTTCTATTGAGATGTTCATATGATTATCTTTCATTTATTAATGAGGTGTGTGACATTTATTGATTTGCATATATTGAACTATTCTTATGTCCCAGGGATAAATCCCTCTTTGTGTATGATCCTTTCAATGTGTTGTTGAATGCTTTTTGCTAGTATTTTGTTGAGTTTTTGCTTCTATCTCTTCATCAGGGATATTGGTTTGTTTTCCTTTCTTGTAGTGTCCTTATCTGGTTTGGTATCAGAGTAATGCTGGCCTCATAAAATGAGTTTGGGATGTTTGTTCCTCTTCAATTTTTTGGAGGAGTCTGGGAAGGGTTCGTACTAATTGTTCTTTAAATATTTGGGTGAATTTTCCAGTGAAATAATCTGGTCCTGGGTTTTTTTCTTTTGTGTGGTTTTGGATTAATGATTCAAACTCCTTACGCACTATTGATCTGTTCATATTTTCTATTTCTTCATGATTCTGTCTTAGCCAGTTCTTCTAGGTTATCCAAATGTTGGAGCACAACTGTTTATATTAGTCTTTTATACACTTTGAATATCTATGGTATCAGTGGTAATGTCTTCTCTTTCATTTTTTATTTTATTTATGAATCTTCTTTATTTTTTTTCTTATGCTAGCTAAAGACTCGTCTATTTTATCTTTTTGAAAAGCTAGCTCTTAGTTTTGTTGATCTTTTCTACTGTCTTTCTAGTGTCTATTTCATTTATTTCTGTTCTGATCTTTGTTATTTCCCTCATTCTGTTAACTTTGGGCTTAGTCTCTTCTTTTTCTAATTCTTTGAGGTATAAAGTTAGATTGTTCATTTGAGATCTTTTTATTTTCTTAATATATGCTTTTATCTCTATAAACCTCCCTCTCAGAACTGCTTTTGTAGCATCTCATAGGTTTTGATGTTTAGTGTTTCCATTTTTATTTGTTTTGAAATATTTTTTATTCCCTTTTGATTTCTTCTTTGACTTATTGGTTGTTCAGCAGTATGCTGTTTAATTTCCACATATTTGGTTAGACAAGTCAGAAATTTAAGTAAACAATTATAATTCAGTAATCTAATGCTAAAATAAATGAACAAACTAACCTCTCAGGGAATACAAAGGAAGGCATGATTATTTGTAAAGAAGGGATATAGGGGTGAGTACAAAAGTAGTGGTATTTGAGTTTGTGACAGTATATAGAAGGGAAGAGGGACATTGTAGGCAGATATTCCTGTAGATTCAGTCTTTCCTTTTTATTATGGCTCTTGCTGATGTAAATCATTACTTCTTTATGGAATCAATTATCCTCTCACATGATATAAAAAAGTAAACAATTATGGGAATACATAATATGGGAAAATGACAGACATGTGTCAAAGCCTTGCATGCCAATATTTAAAATATTCATCCTTAGTTTTCTGAAGAGAATACAGTTGTTTTGGGTGTCAAGGATATTCTCTAGGTGGAAGTGTCAGTTACGAATGTGATTTTAATGTCCTCACAAGCAGCTGATAATGTAAGCTGCTTGACCATTTCCTAGTTTTATACCAGCAAGTATAAACAAATATGGTGATTATATAAATATAATAAATAAGTTATAAATAATTGTGTTTCACAGATGTTTCTATTCTAAGATATGTGAATTAGTGACTTTTTAGAAAAAGATTCATATGTTTAAAACTCTTCTGAAGCTCCAGATAAACCAGATTTATAAAGGTAATGTTTTTGGAGTCTGTTATTTTCAAAATCTCCTTTTACTAAATTGAAGATTTGTTAGTCACCTGTCTTGTTAAAACCTATTGTAACTGAAAAAAATATTATTGAGGGCTTCGTTTTGTACTATATTTATAAAATGATTAGAATATTAAGTGCTACAGGTTGAACTTAGATAAACAATTGTCTGCTAAAAACCAAATCTAATCAAGAAGGAATTAAAAAAAATCATAGATCCTTTTAAAAAAATAGTCCCATAATAGCACAATTCAACCATGAATTACCTGTCTCATCCCTTTCTGAGGCAAGTTTTACAGATAATCCAGCTGTTCTCTCTACGATCACAAAAATGTTAGCTGAGTTCTAAAGATGAGAAGAGGCCTATGAGAAACATTTGTTGAAGCCTTCACTGTGTGATCTTGCATGGCGAAAAAAAGCATCTTTTATATCTTCTGGGTTCTCGGACTTCTGTCTGGATTCTGCACGTTACACTATGCTAGCATTTTAGTCCCTGAAAGAAACTTTTTCCTATTTAACATAGTAGGAATATTCCTTTATTATTCAAGATAATGTTTGCTACCATAATACTTGAACTGCAAATTCTCAGTAATTTAAAGCAAGAGAAGCATACTTCATGTGGATGTGAAATCCAAATAGGTCTTCACAATGGCATGAAACTCCCTCCAAGCACTGATTCCGGGATCCTGGCTTCCCTCATCTTGCAGCTCTGCCATGTTCAACACGTGGCTTTGTGGGCTACCATGCTGATCTGCATCATGGGAAGGACAAGGGCGTGGAGAACCACAAGGGAGGAGTTTTTAAAGGACTAGTTCTAGAAGCAATGCACATCAGTTTCTCCAGCATTCAGTTGGCTGGGACTCAGTAATATTGTCTCAGTAACAAGCTGTGTCCTCAGGGGGAAAAAAGTGAAAACGGATTTCGTGAGCAGTTTGCCAGTGTCCTCCATAGCTTCCTTCTATATTCTTTCCTTTGCTAGTGGTCTTAAATATTTCTGCTCCCGTCCAATCTAAACTATCTAGAAAATCTCCATGTTCCTATCTATTCTTTAGCTTGTTTTCTTAAGTGTCTGTTTAAATGTCCTTTAGTTTTATTGAAAGTAATGAATTGAAACAACTTGAACTGCGAAGGATTTCTCATTGAAAATCATTTCCCTTCTTAACACCTACTTATATTTTGAGTAAGATTCAGAATAAATGAGAGACTCACTTAGTCACTCATTCATTGATTCAGTAAATCTTTTGCGATCACAAGTGCCTACTCTGCACCATGAATTCTGGGAAACTGAGACACATTGTGAATAAGAGAGATAAAGACCCCTTCCACGTGGAGCTTCTGCTTCACTGGAGGGGATGAAAAATAGATAAAAAAAAGAAAAGAAACACAGACCTAATGAATGAGATATTTATAAGGTAGAAAAGTAAATGATAAGTGAAATGGAAAAAGCAAAAAAAAGTAGAGCAGGGTATGAGAGTGGATCAAGAAGGTGGAGTTGGAGGGAGGATGGCTGCACTTTTACATAGGGTGGTAAACCTTACTGAGTATGTGATGTTTGAATAGCTCCTTAGGGGAAAGGCTTCCTAGGAAGAAAGTCTCAAGGAGACAGAACAGCCTAAGCCAAGACCCTGAGGCGCGAGCATGTGTGGCATGTTGGACACAAAACCAGAGAGGCAGTGTGGCTGGGGTGAGGAGACAGAGTTAGTAAGAGAAGAGGTCAGAGAGTCGATGGTGCAGAGTTTGAAGCACGCACATTTCGAAAGAGGTTGAGAAGTATAAATGTAAATTATTTCCTTAAAAGTGTACCTTTATGTTAAAAGAACATTAAAAGAACATTATGTACTACAGAAATGATTTGAATGAAATTGAGTAATATTTTTAATGATATCATGCATACATGTGGTGTATGTTGCAAGTAGCCAATATTCTCGTGCATTTTTCAGTTACTTCTTTTGATAGATGCATGATGTTTTCAGGGAAAATGACTATTGTTTACAATCTTTTTGAATGTTCTCTTCAGAGTTAATGAACAGAGCTTGAGATCGAGGGCCTGCAAGTTTGGTCCTAGTTTTCATGTCCTACCCTAGACTTCCATGCCCCCTGTGCTTGTACCTCAGGAGGTCTCTCTGCAGTCCTGACCTTCCCTCAGTGGTAGACACCCTCTGTCTAGAACCTAGTGTAAGACCCTAAGTGTCAGTACACCTGAAACTAGTATAACACTGTATGTTAACTAATGGGAAAACAAAACAAAACAAAGATTCTTAAGCGCCTATAGGGTTTCCTGATGAGGACAGTGAATCTAGGAGAAGATTATCCATATACATGCCTATGAATTGAAAGGTACTGTTCTCAGAAAGTCTCCTCTTAACTCAGATCTGTTTCTATGCTGTCTGTCTAGCCATCAATCCCCATTGCTCCTAAGTGGAGAGAGGGGCGGTGGGAAGGATGGTGGGAGAAGATTAAGAGTCAATCAACTTTCACTTCTCTCATCTCCCCTCTGTTCACAGCAGTGCTAAGTGTGACTACAGATGTTTCCAGAGTTCTTACAGAGCTCTGCGCAGACTGGTAAAAAATTAAATAAACATAGAATAGTTTGAACCAGAAAATTCCAAAGTTAGATACTCCTCTAGAAATGACAAGTTTGGTTTAGTAGGTCCAAAATAGAATTCCTTAATAGATATATTTTAAATCTTAGAATATTTTCCATGTGAACAAATAAATCTTTAATTCTTACATATAAGATCCATAAGAGACAACTGAACTGGGATTTGGTCACAAAACTCACTATATAGAGAAAAACTAGTAAGTTGGGGAGAATTAGTGGTATAAAGGTCAGGGAAATTATACTGGCGTTTTGATTATCTGTATTTCTTTTCTTCATTAATCAGGTAACTAAGTACTTGGCAATTTGAATGTAGAAACAGATTCCTATTCATGGTATCTCCAATATTTCTTTGTCTTGGACAGAGCAAACTGTTTTGTGAATTTAAACGTCCAGTGAATAAGCTATTTAAAGTCCAGCCTATTTTATTTTTTTTTGTTTGGGGAGTCTGAAATAGGAAGAATAGATATGCTTTTACGTTATAAAGCACTGTTGTTGGTTTTTCTTTTTTTTACCATATTGTGTACATAATTTTCCTGTGTTTATATTTTTCAAGTCTATTTATTTATTTATTTATTTATTTAAGTGATCTCTGCACCCAACCTGGGGCTCGAACTCATGACTCTGAGATTAAGAGTCACATATTCTTCCAAATGAGCCAGTCAGGCATGCCTATAATTTTCCTCTGTTTAATTCAGCCCTCTTTTTGACAGAGGTGTATTCTTTTGAATGTGCTGATTAACAAAATAAATTTCCACAAAGTATTACACTCTGATCTGTCCTCATTTGTTTTTATTAAGGTGGTGTGTGGTTTCCCATTCTTCTGCATTTTTCCTTTATGACGGAATCCATTTTCATAATTACTTAACTCAATTATCATTGTTGAAAGATTTGTACCCATTCGGGTAAGATATATTTTCAACGTTTTTTTTCCCCTCAAATGTAGTAATATTTCACATTAGTCAAATTACCTGCAATTACTTCACATTACCTTCAATATTTAGGGGCAAAGAGATTTCCAAAGCAATCCTAAAGACAATACATCATTCCAAAAATTTAAAATTAATCCCATTTATCTTTCATGACAGGACAGTTGTGGAAAAAAACATAAAGAGTGAAGAGTGTTTTGAGATGATTGCATTAGAACCTGCCATCATTAGTAAAGTTGTAGATATGATGAATGATGTATGGACTCCTGTTCAGTGCAACTGCCATCGTCCCCGCAAAGGGTAGTAGTTTCAGTGGACTACTGACAACTAAAAAAAAAAAAAAAAAAGCCATATAAAAAAGTTTAGGAGGGCTTTAATTTTAGAGCTTTAATTTTTAGGGAATTTGATTTTGTTTTTGATAGAGAGTTAAGAACTAATTGTGGAGCTGGTTCTTGTGAAGTAATATTTTGACATGTTAGAGTGATAACTAATAATTTATATATTATTTTCTTCCCTTGGCCACTAGCTTGACTGTTTTGGATGCTGGAATGCTAAGTGTACCTTTCAAATAAGATAAATTTTTGATTAGCTTCATTATTTGGATAACACTTTTACTTTATATTTCCTCAGTGTTAGTGAACTATATTTTCTCTACAGGCCATGTTAATTTGTATTAATTTGTATATATGTTGTGTATACACATGTGTGTTCATACATTATTAGTGGTTAATTTACATGTATATAGGGTATAGACAATGACAAAATTTAATGTTAAAGTTTTTTATGCTATTCAAGTCTATTTAAATGATACAGTTCCTTTTATTTATTTATTTAAAAGTGTCAGTGCAATTTTATGGGGGAAGGAAAGTTTTTTTCAACAAGCAGTGCTGGAACAACTGGATAGCCCACATTGCAAAAATGTACTTTGATCTCCTTTTTCAAGTTACACACACACACACAAACACAATGATGACTGATAAAATATAGATCTAAATGTAAAAGCTAAAATCACAATGCTTCTTAAAAAATATGCGACTATATTTATGAACTTGCGTTCAGAATTTTTTTTTTAATGTTAGCTGGTTAACATACCCTGCAATATTGGTTTCAGGAGTAGAATTCAGTGATTCATCAATGACATACAACACCCAACGCTTATCACAACAAGCGCTCTCCTTAAACCTACCAACTATCTAGCACCACCCCCACCTCCCCTCTATCAACCCTCAGGTTATTCTCTATAGTTAAGAGTCTCTTATAGTTTGTTCCCCTCTCTCCTTTTTTTCTTTTTTTAATTTTTTTTTAAAGATTTTATTTATTTATTCGACAGAGATAGAGACAGCCAGCGAGAGAGGGAACACAAGCAGGGGGAGTGGGAGAGGAAGAAGCAGGCTCATAGCAGAAGAGCCTGATGTGGGGCTCGATCCCAGATCGCCAGGATCACACCCTGAGCCGAAGGCAGATGCTTAACTGCCGTGCCACCCAGGCGCCCCTCTCTCCTTTTTTTCTTAACCCCCTTCCCATGTGTTTATCTGTTTTCTAAATTCCATTTATGAGTGAGATCATATTTGCATTTGTCTTTCTCTGATTGGCTTATTTCACTTAGCATAATATACTCTAGTTCATCCACGTCATTACAAATGGCAAGATTTCATTTTTTGATGGCTGAGCAATATTTCATTGCATATACATATACCTCTTCTTTATCCATCTGTCAATGGACATTTGGGCTTTCTCCATAGTTAAGCTATTGTTGATAATGCTGCTACAAAAATTGGGATGCATGTACCCCTTTGAATCTGTATTTTTGTATCCTTTGGGTACATACCTACTAGGGCAATTGCTGGATCATAGGGTAGTTCTATTTTTAGATACAGTTCCTTTTAAATGCTTTTATGGAGGCAATATTAAAAAGGAGCCAGTGGCTTAGTACTGTTAGAGAAATTGGTCCAAACTGTTCTGTATTAACTGAAACACTAGAAAAATACATGTTCTATGCTGGAAGAGAGAAAAAGAATTAAAAGTTGGTGGTGGGGGGAAGCTTACATTCAGAGGAGCAAAGCAGCAAGAAGGAAGGTAAATTGTGCAGAAGAAGCAGTCCAGGGAGAAGTGGGATCATTGTGCAGGATACTGAAGCATGCATAATAATCAACAGCTGAGAACATAGTGAGCATGTATGCATTCCACTCTGAGATAAAGTTCAACAAGAAGTTGCCACTGTGAGCCCTCTTTCTGGATTCATTTATAAATTTTTAAAAAAAATTTTATTTATTTTTGTGAGAGAGAGAGAGAGAGAGGGATAGAGAGAGAATGAGCAGGGAGGGGGCAGAGGCAGAAGCCGACTCCCCGCTGAGCAGGGAGACCGATGAGGGGCTCAATCCCAGAACCCTGGGATCATGACCTGAGCCAAAGGCAGATGCTTACCCAACTGAGCCACCCAGGTGCCCTCATTTATAAATTTTTTATTTTGAAGTTATTATAGATTTACAGGAAGATGCAAGGATAGTACAGAGAAGGTATACTTTCTCCCAGTGGGCACACTTTCAGGAACTGGTGTAGTGTAAAAACCAGGGGTGGATATTTGCACAATGCGTGTGTAGTTTTGTTCCACCGGGCTGATTTGTGTAACCACCACCTCAGTAAAGATACACAACTATTCCATCACAAAGATCTCTCTTGTGTTACCCTTCAGAGTCACGCTTAACCCCTTTCCTGCTCCCACCACAAGCCCTAACCCCTAGCAAATACGAGATGATTTTGCCATATCGATAATTTTGTCATTCTGCAAATGTTACATAAATTGAAATATACAACACATGATATTTTACGATTGGCTTTTATTTTTCACTCAGCATAATGCCCTTGAGATCCGGACAAGTGTTGCACGTATCAGTACTCCATCCCTGTTACTGCTAATAGTATTCCGTGGTATGGATTACCACAGTGCATGTAATCATTCACCTGTCATCAAGTATTTTTGATGATTCTGTTTTGACTATTACAGATTAAAGCTGCTGTGAACACTTGTGTAGAGGTTTGTACTTGGGTGTAGATTTTTATTTCTCTGGAATATGTGTCAAGCACTGTGACTGCTGCCTAGTATGTTCTGCATGCTTAGTGTTTTAAGGAACTGTCAGTTAATTTCTGAGTGGCTGAACCAGTTTGAATGAAGTATGGGAGGAATCTTACCTCCCTTTACAACCTTTTACTTTCCCCTACCCATAATACAAACGGCCTTAGTATTCCCCGCACGTTATTGAGAACCACATCAGACAGCGTTAGAATTTTTGTTTCAACCATCAAACATCAGTTAAAAACTCGAGGAAAAGAAACATCTATTGTGTTTTACCCACATTTTTACTCTATTATCTTTTTAAAATTCCTGATGCCCTGAGATTCCTTCTTTTATCATTTACTTTCTGTTTTAAGAAATTCTTTAGCTATTCTTTTAATTAATTAAATTACTAATAATTAATACCATATGATTTCACTCATATGTGGATTCTAGACAAAACAAAAGACTAAACAAGCAAAAAGCAGCATCAGGCCTATAAAAACAGAGGACAAAGTGATGGTTGCTGGATGGGAGGCGGGTGGGGGATGGGCAAATGGATGAAGGGGAGTGAAAGATAGAGGCTTCCAGTTATGGGATGATTAAGTCAAGAGAATAAAAGGCACAACATAAGGAATATAGTCAATGATACTGTAATAACGTTGTGTGGTGACAGATGGTAGCTACACATAGGGTGAGCGTAGTCTAACATATAGTGTAGTTGTATCACTATGCTGTACACCTGCAACTAATATAACACTGTGTGTCAACTGTACTGAAATTTAAAACTTTGTTAGAAGAGAAAAAAAAAGAAAAGAAAAATATCATGCAACTTCCTTCTTGCGTCCATGGTCAGATGGAGGAAATTCATCTGATGAGAAATCTGCTATCATTTCAATTGTTTTTATCCTTTGCATTCAGGTTTTCTTTTGGGTGGAGACAGGAGCAAGAAGTCATCCCAGAAAAAAACAGTAAAGGCCCTGGGAGAGTGACATGGAGAAAGAGGGGAGCAAATGTCAGGATCCATTTTGCACGGGTACATGGAAGTCAGCCTTGTATTACTGAGGACCTTAGTAAAATGCACATTAGAATGGTCAATGTGAGAGGTGCAAGACAGATTGCTAATACACTGACTTCTATCTACATTGGTCAAGGGCCGCCCCACAGCTCCTAATTCTCTCCTACTTTCATAATTACACATGCAAGCATGTCCCAGAGCAAACAGCAGGAGATACACGATAGGACCAAGGTGAAGAGGCTGTTTGCTGCAGTAATGACTGGAGTAAGGTACAGACTTAGACGGTGTTGCTGGGCAGAAGATATCCCAGCCTGGACCATTCATTCATGAAGGGAAGCTATGGCTTCCAATTCCTCATGCTAACATGGCCACTGAGAATTTTCCCAAGGATTATAATGCCGTGACAATCATTCCTCAGGTCTCAGACAGTAGTACCATTCATTGCCTTGTCCTTTCCGGGAGGTTTTATCTTCAGATCAGGGCCTGCAAGAGGGCATCTGAGTTCAAGCACCCTGGGATCCTGTTACCCCTCCTCTCTGTCAGTCTCTGAGGATTCACTTCTTTTCTGGGTCAGGCCTCTTCCACATTCTTCACAGAGCTGAGACCTCATCCCATCCCCTTCTTGGACAACTTCAGCTTCCTTCTTGCATGGATTCTTTTTGGTGGAAGACTGAAAAATCATTTTTGTGTTCCTCCAAGTTTTCTATAGCAGTGTCGCCAAATGCTAAATTAATAACACTCTTAAAAGTTTGTTAAGGATTAATTGTTCCCTAGGAATATTGAGATTTAACTTGTTTTCAACTGTGTGGAGATAATACTTTGCTTTTGAAAATGTGCAGTTCATGCTGTAGGGATTATACTCGTGATTACTCATTTGGCAGGGATCTGGTCCTACCACATCAAGCAGGATCCAAATAAATCTATTGGCGAGTGACTGTCTCTTGAGGCCATTTTCAGGTTTGGAAAAGTGGTCAAAATATATAATGGATGAAATTATTAGATCATAGGGAGAGTGAACATTGGAATGTGTTATTTTTAGAGGTAACTTGGAAGCGCATCTATGACTGAATTCATGTGTCAGCCATCAATACCTCTTATCTTTCTATGGATTTATTTAGCCAAGAGAACATCTCCTACTTCTCCTTTCATTACCATTAGGATGACTGCACCATCTGATTTGTCAGGGACTGTCCTGGCTTCCAGTGCTCCCAGTGTCGCAATTCATAGTACTCCTTCACACTTAAAAACTATGTCCCGAATAGGACAGTCTTCCAAATCACCACCCTTAATTGTTGAATTCAGAGCCTTCTATTGGATTTTAAGTGTGTGTGTCTGAGTGTGTGAAAAGTCCAAGTTGTTTATAAAACAAAGTTCGAATGTAACATGTCTTTGAGAATTCTTCCGAATTCTTTCTGAGCTATGTTTTTTTTTACTTGGCAGGATTTTTCTGGCTCCCTAAAAGTTTTTATCAAACCAGGAGTCCAGATGGTCAGTTCGTTGGTTGCCCAGTGACAGGGGAGTCAAAGCTGGTTTCTGCATGACAACAATATGTCGAAACTTAACTAGGACAGGAAGCTTTCCCAAAAGATTGCGTGAACAGAATGTTACAGATTCTTGTACTCTCCAAAGATTACTTGTGAGCTGGGAGAGAATCCTGTTCCACTTAAATCTGATTTTCGCTATAATATCACTGTTGTACTTAGGCACAGGTCAGACTTGGTAATTTAAAAAAGAAATGACCACTTTTAGCCTAGTCTAAAATATTTATCTTCAAAGATAAAAGTTTGCTGATTTTTGTCTAATCAAGATCGTTGGCTCCCTGTTTAAAGGTATACTTGGAATCTTCCTTAGATGTTAATCAAGGTTTATAACCTAAATTTATTTTTGATGATAAAATTTATCCATATGATATAGAAAGAGATTAAACAGGAAACTTGGTAAATACAATCAGATGGGGTTTAGGGTAGAAATAAATGGACTAAAGTTGTTTGTTTTGAAATTTCTTAAACCCATTCTTTCCTTCTAATTATTAAGAAAAATATCTTTTTTTAGTGTCTTTCTTTTTTCTTTTTTTTCTTTTTTCTTTTCCTTCTTTCTTTCTTTCTTTCTTTCTTTTCTTTTCTTTCTTTTTTTTTTTTTTTTTGGCTTGTTAAGTTTCTATTTTAATTCCAATTAGTTAACATACAGTGTTACATTAGTTTCAGGTATAAGGAAAAATATTTCTAAAGTAACCAATAAAAATCCCCAATGGTTTTAAAAATCTAAGAAACATTTACATTGAAATTTTGAAGGAAGGTTAAGACAAGGACATTTGATGGTCTATGTGCTTAAATGTTTTGTATTTTTAGTCAGGACTTAACTGCAAAAGGAAATTTGCAATTTTATTTGAAATGTGGGCATTTTAAACAAATGTAAAACTCTTTGTTTTGGAGAGTGACCCAAATCCAAGCTAATTTAACCTTAGTTTTCATGATAAGTGAAATACATTTGAGTTGACTATTAAATTTCATTTGAAGCTCAGTACTGAAAGAAAGTGTATCATTTGCGTTGTGACATAGCAGCGAGCTGAGGTTTCTAGTAGTTACAAAATGTTTAGAATCCCCCATTTGTTTTCCAGAATTAAATCTACAGAACTACACAGGAATATTCTCACAAATTCTTTCTCCCTGAGGTACAGAGATTTCTTTTTTGGACTCATCTGATATTAGAACCTAAGATACGTTGGATACCATGGATTTTAACTCATGCCTGTGTTTGGAGAGGGAACTTGATGAACTCACATAAAAGAAAACATTTTACCCTGTTAAGTTTCCTGAGCTACTTTGGGGACTTGGAGAGCTGTCCATTTGGGAGAAATTCTGACATTTGGTTTCTGGAGCAATTAGTGCATTTTGGGCCATCTGTTTCCACAGAGAGTGTGCATGTTTCAGAGAGATAGCCGTGGGGGCAGAGGGTGGGTGAGAAAGAGAAAGGGAACGTCTAACCTCTGGTGCTCTCTGTGTCTTTCCACATAATGCAGTCCTGTTTGTGGGGGACATCACGTTCTTTCAAACTAACCTGTCAGGCACTGTAATCGTCCTTGCCGCTCCATGGATCACAGAATCTCATTGCCGCTTTCTAGAGGCTTCATTGTACCAATCTTTATAACAGTGCAAAGGAAACTGGGCAATTGGGGTAGGTCACAAGATGGAGAACTACTGTTTCTCTTAGTCTATGGCACAAAACGGTATTACTTCTATGCCACGGTTTTAAGATTTTAGAAAAATTACTCTTAATTTTTAAATTTCTGTGTCTCTCTTTCGGTCTTATCTTTCTCTCTCCCTCTCCCTCTCTCTCTCTTCCTTTCTGATACATACTAGAATCCAGAGGGAGAAGTTCCAGCCTGGGGACACAGCTATAGTAGTCCGTGACCACTGCCCTCCATATCTTTACTTTGTTCCTACGCGAAACTCCTAAAGCCTCATTCCTTCTTTAGGATGATGATCATAACTAATCATGCTCATTATGTGTCAAGAAAGCTTTAAGTCATTTTAGGTTAATAGGCACATTTTACTGTCACAGTCAGTGTTAGGTAAGAACTGATATTGTTCTGTTTTTACAGGTGAGGAAATTCAGATCAAAGGAGATGAGCTACCTGCCCAAATCACACAGAAGGTTTAAGGGGCAGAGCCAGGGTACAATCTTCTCAAAACCACTCAACTCTGCTTTGCATGAACTTTAGGTTCACCATGTATTATAAAAACATGTAGGAAAAACCTTTAATCTCCTGAATCCTGAACTAAATTAAAAATATACTTATGGATCAGATAGCACCTGCAGGAGTTTAACCCCTTGCCTAGGATGACCTAGTTACTAGCATAGTTATTAGCATAATTGTATAGCACAGATTTTAGCAGTATTGAAACTACACATTTTATGCAACCACAAAAAAAGAAAAATACTCTTTTTTTTTTTTTCAACTTCAACCCAGTGTCTCAATCTGACATTTAAAGTGCAACGAATTATTTGTGCTTGGAATGTTTGCTCAAATTTGTTGATACCATTAAAATATTTTAAACACAGGCAGTTACAAGTTATTCAGAGAATTTTATATAGTTATTTAAAAATCTCACGAATGCGTTTATGTGGTTATTTGGCGCTCACGCACTTTTGAACATCAGACTCCCTGCTACAGAAAGGGACCTGTCTTGTTGCCCACCACGGTTCCCCTTCCCCTTCCAGCAAGTGTGTCTGATTGTTATGTGATTATCTGTCCTTTGCTTTTATATACCATAACTTTAAATATATTTTTGAATGTCTATGCTTTATTCCAATTCATTTAAATCATGTCTCCCTATTTCTCCATTCCAGCCATACTTTTCTGGTCTCCTCGTTTCCTCCAAAAACACCTCCTCGATTTTGTCAGTTATTTCTTTATTTTTCGATTACCAAGTTAGTAGCATTTATATTTGTAGCTGTACTTTCTTCATGGCTTATCCATAGCTTGACTTTGAAAGTGGAAAAATCAACAAAATAGCATCGGAGTGACTGTGTGATAAATGCTGATCTCCTCAGAGCTAAGTAAGGTGCCAGGATTCCATTTTCTTCATTTTAAGTCCAACCTCATTAATTGCTGGGTCGCCTCCAAGAGACTTCTTAGGTCAAGGTCAAAATAATTATCTTTCCTTATATTCCTTCAATTACAATTAAGATTATGACATGTTTTGAACAGCTTTATGTGTGTACCATGATTTTCTTATATGGCTTTTGATTTTCCTGGAGTTTCTAACTGTGCCCAGCTGGGGAAGCCAGGAGCTCACTCACCACCTCTTCTAGCTCAAAACCGTGTTTCCTTGAGGGGAAGGGTGAAGCTGGTGAAGTTCCTCTTACCCTCTCTAATGCTTCCAAACTTGTATTCAGTCACTCACTGATTTTTTGCTCCAGTGGAATACTGGGCACTGCTCCTCTGAAACCTGGACTTCTCCAAAGGCCCTCCCCTCCCTGGGTGTCTGGCCAAGTCCGCCTTCTGCACGTGCTCCCAGACCACGGCTCTGAGGGGCTGGGGCCATTCACAGATTCTGCAGCTCATATGGAGATCTGTCTGCCTGTTACCTGACACACAGGAGGCAGGACTCCTCCTGGATCCCCTGGATCCTACGAGTCCCACAGAGGCACTTTGCTCATGAACAGATGCTGACTTTCAGTTTTTTAAAGGGGGCAAAAATGATGGATGTCTAATGCGGCCGTGATGCTGACTTCAATTGGTGGCCATTCTTTTCTAATGAGAAATGAGCCACTTCTGCCAGACAGAGGGATTAGAGGCATCTGGAGTTCAGGATTTTAAAGGACATCTACTAAGATATTCACTAAGATATCTCAATTCTCAGGGTCTCATTCCTTCTCTGTTAGGGATCTGACTTTGGTATAGGAGACTTGCTGGAGCTAAGAATTTGTGTAGGATAGTTCTACAGATGGACTAGGGTGGTTCTAGGCCTGTCTCTGGGAACATCTGGAAATACAGCGTGGATTCTTGGCCAGATAAGTCAATAGGCTAACAAATGATTTAAGATACGCTGTTAGAAGTTTGGAACTCCCTGGCGGGACCCAGGCTGGTGTGTTTATTGATGTCTTGAATCTGGCATAACTGGATTATGCAGCATGATTTGGCCAGATGACTACAAGGGAATGGAGGGCCCTGCAGGAACCTTTTAGGAACCTCTTTCAAGCTACATTTGCTCAAATCTTAGAGGCCTGGTCCACAGACAAAGCATGACCTTGTGCGAATAAGAAGGTCCCAAGCAGCTGTGCGTGGAAGTTTCTTGAGCCTGATGCTTGCTTACATTCTCTTTCTCCTACTGTACTCTATCCTTCGCCTTTATTAAAAGTCTTTCATGAATTCTGTGGAATCCTGTGAGTCCTTTCAGTCATCCGATGCTGTTGTAAATATCGCAGGATTTAATCTTCTCTGAATCTTCTGTTCTCTTATGATTTAGTCTCGAGCCCAGGGCTTCATTCCGTCTGCTCTCCATTTGCAGGAAGTAGGGCTTCCTTCAGGGCTGGCAAGGAGGTTCTTTGGCTTTCAGATTTTGTCCTTAGTTGATGATTAATCATCCTGGGCCTGTCATTATCTCTCTTCACTGAACTGATGGCACTCCGTCACAGCCACCCAGTTCAGTAATCTGTTCCTTCATCTTCGCCAGCGCAGAACTATTGCACGAGCCAGCCGGTGTCCTCCTTTTCACCGTGATCCAACCCCGGTCTGCGAAGGAAGAATGTTTTCACAACCGCACTACTGCAGTCGTGGGCTATCCATTCTCCATCCACCACTGGCAACAGAGGCCTTAATGCCAAATTTCTGTTAATTGATTCCTATCCAAAATCTCCTCGTAGAAGAGAAACACAGCGCCAGCCAGTAAGCAGCAGGTACTCGCAGCAGCCTGGGGAGAGGGCGTTGGCTGGAGAAAGGAGGTGTGACCACCATGGCACTGCTATGTTTGCTCTGTTTTCCTACCTGTTTGTACATTCTAAAAGTATTATTACTACCTTCAAGTATACTTGACATACAATATCCTATCCGTTTCAGGTGTCCATCATGGTGATTCTGTACTTTTATACATCATGAAACGATCCCCATGATAGGTCCACTGACCAGCGGTCACGCGCAAAGTTATTACAGTATCACTGACTATATTCCCCGTGATGCCCATCACATCCTCACGACTTGTTGATTTTATAACGAGAGGTCTCTGCCTCTCAACCCCCTTCACGTATTTTGCCTGCCCACCAACCTCTCCTCTCTCTGATAACCAACAGTTTCCTCTCTCTGTGAGTCTGTTCCCGTTTTGTTTTCTTTGTTTTGCTTTTTTAATTCCACATGGAAGTGAAATCATACCGTATTTGTCTTTCTGTGTATTAACTTACTTTGCTTTGCATCATACGGTCTAGGCCCATATTTGTGCATTTTTAACAGTCAACTTAATATGTTTTTAGGAAGAAGGTAAGGCAAACATACGTGTTTATTCTATTATCTGGAAGTGTTAGCCATTTCTTTTTAAACCTTTTGTTTAATACTGACTTGTTAAGCCACACCATTGTTCTATATTCTAATTAATTTCTCAATTTATCCCTGGAAAGGAATATTTCAAAGTAGGCAATATCACAATCTAATCAAATACTCTCACATTCATTCAAATAGAAATCAGTATTACTCATGACCTAAAAACACAAACTGCTAAATGAATAATTCAATATATTTCCTCAAGAATATGAAATTGTCTTATCCAGTGTAAATGAATTTAAATAGGACTTAAAGCCTTCCTGAGGTGAGGATTTTTTTTCTTTTGTGAAGCAAGCAGAAAATAATCATCACCTTAGTTATTTTTAATATTAATTTTTAATTATCTTCTTTATTGAAAAAGCTGGAAGAGTGGATCAACCACTCAGAGATGTGTTTGAGCAGGAAGCTGTATAAAGTCAGCCTTTCTGGGGGCAAAGTAGGTGAGGGGTGTGAGTAACATCTGCTCAAACTCAGTTAGCGGGGAGCTTACTCAGCCCTTAAGGTGGCACAGTGGTCCTGTCTGAGACTGATGAGCACGACCGTGTGAACCTGCTCTCGAGACTCCTGCTGACATGCCGTGCCCAGTGGCCCAGCACTTACAAATCAGTGAATGCATTCTACTGAAATAAACGGAACTGCACACGGAAACGTGTGACTCATGACCACTGATAGAAGACTGAAATAAACAAAATGCCAGTGAGGGCTGGATAAATAAATTATGGTTCATAATTAGGATAGAATAATGTGTGGGTATTAAATACACTGTAGGAGAGAAAGTGCTTCACTTATTCCTAATTAAGGTAATTAGCTCTGAAAATATTTATTTACACATACACCTTTGAAATGTTTTCTTTGAAGCCTTATATTTAGCCTTAATATACATTTTCCTGTTTCCTTAACTCTTCCTGCTAGAGTCTCCTGATAAGCTTATTGTTGTTGCTATCACACCCATTGCCTTCTTGCTCAGCTTTTGCCAGAAACACTGTTTTTCAGGATTTGATAATATCATGAATAGTACTGGTATACAAAAATGCCTGTTAAAAGTTATTCGTTTGAAGGCATTGCTAAACAGATCCTGTCATGCGAATTTAGCTGATTTAAAACATGTGAAAATAATGGGCTCTGCCAATGGCAGGGAGCAGCGTGAAGAGGGAAATGCATTTTGTTTTCAAGTTTCTATGAGTATTCTACAGGTCGTGGAAATGGAAGAATACAATGAAAATCCACACTTAGAAAAATTCTGAACCCTTTCAGAGTTTAATTCCTTCTAAAGCCCAGTAACTGCTAGTTTTTACCCATCTTCCTCATGAGGAACGGTTGTAAGGAAACATTCTATGTCTCCTTGAATAGAAAATCATGGGACTTTTTTTTCTTTTAGTAAAAGGACTTGATGTTAACTGCTAGCATTTTTTTTTTTTTTAAGGGAGGGAGGTGGGAAAGAGGCAGAGGGAGAGGGAGAGAGAGAATCTCAAGCAGACTCCATGCCCAGAGCAGAGCCTGACACAGGGCTCAATCTCACAACCCTGAGATATGACCTAAGCAGAAACAGTCAGTCACTTAACTGACTGAGCCACCCAGGTACCCCTACGTGTTAGCATTTTGACCATCTGCATGAGACTAATTATCTCACTCTTACGTTTTATATAATTATATGTAAAACAATATGTGATCATATGCTATATAATAGATAATTCCTAATAGTGTATCCTTCATATCTAATGAAGTTCATGAAAAGTGAAGTAGAAAAACTCGAGTGTTATTGTCTCTTCCAGTTCTTTCTCAGATTATAGAGACCTACATGTTCCATTCTGATCCTTAGTGCAAACTTGGATTACAGCTAGAGAAAATTATGTCAGCATTTGTTCTCAGTTCCATTACATTAATTGTTTTTCTGGATTCATAGCTACCACATGGATTTTTGGTTTATGTAAGGGAAATGGCAAGTGAGTCTTAGTGTTCTTTTCAATGACTAGCTTTATAATATTGTATGTTCTATTGGTCACCAGCCAAACACTGAAGGTTCCAACAGTGTTAAATCAAGGCAGTTACTCTCTTGGGTATCTCTACTATGTAATTTTCTATTCCAGTTATAGAAGTCAGAAGTTTCTAGCTAGTAAATTCTTTTTACCATGTTGGATTTGTTTATATTTCAGCTTAGCTATGTGCTGAACTAATTTTAAAAATCACATGGGTTTTGCCACACATTTAAAGTAGAGTTAATACCTATTCTTCTCAAACTATTCCAAAAATAGGTTAAGGAAGGAAAACTTCCAAATCCATTTGATGAGGCCAGCATTACCTTGATACCAAAATCAGATAAAGACTCCACTGAAAAGAGAACTAAAGGCTAATATTCCTGATGAACATAATGCAAAATCCTCAACAAAATATTAGCAATCTGAATCCAACAATCCAAAACAAAATTCAATTAAAAAAAAATCGCTCACCACAATCAAGTGGGATTTATTTCTGGGTTGTAAGGATGGTTCAATATTTACAGATCAATCAACATGATACATCACATCAATGAGAAAGGGTATAAACCAAATTTTGATGGGTGTAGAAAAAGCATTTGACAAAGTACAACAGCCATTTAAGATAAAAACCCTCAGCAAAGTAGGTTTAGAGCAAATATAATAACATAATAAAGGCCATATATGAAAAACCCATAGCTAACATCATCCTCAATGGGGAAAAACTGACCCATAAGGTCAGGAATAAGACAAGGATGTCCATTCCTCTCACTTTTATTCAACATACTACTGGAAAGTCCTAGCCATGGTAATCAGACAACAAAAAGAAATAAAAGTCATCCAAATTAGTAAAGAAGAAGTCAAACTTTCACATTTGCAGATGACCTGATACTCTATATAGAAAACCTGAAAGATTCCACCCTGAAACTGCTAGAACTGATAAATGAATTCAGTAAAGTCACAGGATAAAATGAACCTACAGAAATCTGTTGCATTTCTATATACCAATAATGAAACAGCAGAAAGAGAAATTAAGAAAATAATCTCCTTTACAATTGTACGGAAAATAATGAGATACCAAGGAATAAACCTGTCCAAAGAAGTGGGACCTGTACTCTGAAAATTCTAAAACACTGATAAAATAAATTGAGGACAGCACAAAGAAATGGAAAGACATTCCAACTCATGGATTGGAAGAACGAATATTGTTAAAATGTTTATTCTGCCCAAAGCAATCTACACATTCAGTGCAATCCCTATCAAAATACCAACAGCATTTTTCACAGAACTAGTACAAATAATCCTCAAATATGTATGGAATCACAAAAGACTGCAAATAGCCAAAGCAATCTTGAAAAAGAAAAGCAAAGCATCACAATTTCAGACTTCAAGTTATATTACATAGCTGTAGTGATCAAGACGGTGTGGTACTGGCATAAGATTAGACACATAGATCAATGGAACAGAATAGAAAGCCCAGAAATAAACACACAATTATATGGTCAATTAATCTTTGACAAAGCAGGAAAGAATATCCACTAGGAAAAAGACAGCCATTCAACAAATGGGAAAACTGGACAGCAACATGCAAAAGAAAGAAACTGGACCTTCTTCTTACACCATACACAAAAACAAATTCAAAATGGATAAAGACCTAAATGTGAGACCTGAAACCATTAAATCTGAGAAGAGACCATGGGCAGTAATTTATCTGACATTGGCCATAGCAATGTTTTTTCTAGATAGGTCCCCTGTGGGAAGGGAAACAAAAACAAAAATAAGGTATTGGGATTACATCAAAATAAAAGCTTATGCACAACAAGGAAACAATCAACAAAACCAAAAGGCAACCTCTGGAATGGGAGAAGATGTTTGCAAATGACATATGTGATTAACAGTTAGTATCCAAAGTATATAAAGAACTTATCAAACTCAACACCCAAAAAACAAATAATCCAATTAAAAAATGGGCAGAAGACATGAACAGACATTTCTCCAAAGAAAACATCCAGATGGCTACCAGACATATGAAAAGATGTTGAACATTACTTACCATGAGGGAAATGCAAATCAAAATTATAGTAAGCTATCACCTCACAACTGTCAGAATGGCTAAAACCAAAAACCTAAGAAACAACAGGTGTTGGCGAGGATGTGGAGAAAAAGGAACCCTCTTGCACTGCTGGTGAGAATGCAAACCGGTGCAGCTACTCTGGAAAATAGCCTGGAAGTTCCTCAAAAAGTTAAAAATAGAACTACCCTATAATTCAGCAATTGCACTACTGGGTATTTACCCAAGAATACAAAAACATTAATTCAAAGAGATACATGCACCCCTACGTTTATAGCAGTATTATTTACAATAGCTAAGATACGGAAGCAGCCCAAGGATCCATTGATTTATGAACAGATAAAGAAGATGTGGTGTGTGTATTGTTTATGTGATGAGAACCAGGTGATTAAAATAAAAACTTAAAAACAATCTCATAGGTTCTATCTTTAAAATTAAATCATCAGATGTAATACATGTAAAACATTATCAATATGCTCTTTACTCGATCAAACATATGGCACAGTTTATGGATACTAGTAGCACCCAACAAATAGTTGCTAAGTTAATAAATAAAGGGAATAATATACTGAGAAGACAATATTAAAAAATTTCAGGGGTTATTGCCTGTTTTTTATTTGCTTTAAGGTTATAAGTGATGACGAGATGGATTTGTTGATTAGTTTGACTGCAGTAATCATTTCACTATGTTTATCTATAGTAACTCGCCATGATATAGATCCTCAATATATATATAATTTTTGTTAAAATAATAATAACAATGATAAAAAACTGAGAAAAAAAAGAATGAACAGGGGCGCCTGGGTGGCTCAGTTGTTGAGCGTCTGCCTTCGGCTCGGGGCGTGATCCCGGCGTTATAGGATTGAGCCCCACGTCAGGCTCCTCCACTATGAGCCTGCTTTTTCCTCTCCCACTCCCCCTGCTTGTGTTCCCTCTCTCGCTGGCTGTCTCTCTCTCTGTCGAATGAATAAATAAAATCTTTAAAAAAAAAAAAAGAATGAACAATGTCATTTAAGAGTTGGCGAGTGAAAAATAGGATATTTGTTTCTTAATGTTGTCAGAAACAAGCAGGACATATAGAATTTATAGTTTGAGACTCTTTGTAAATGAATGGTTGCTTCAAACTATGGAAAGTCACCAATGGTATTAAAATATAAATATGTAAAGTCACATACAACAGTAACAACGTACAGGAACCAAAAACATTTTAAAAGAAAGAACTTACTTTTAGTAATAATTTCTAAGATCACTATTATCAAGTGGCAGTAACAATAGATGTGCAATAGAAACAAAAATAAAAATTATTAATAAATAATGCCAACCCTGTGATGAGAGACAAAAATAAAGTCCCCTTTCATATCCTCAGGCTTTCATTTAGTTTTATTAAATTATTACAAAAATGACAAAAATGTCTTTTTCAATTTAGTTATATTTTGACACTGGCAGCATTTGTATAATTTGTTTTTATCTGTAAAATTTTAGAAAGTATCATTTTTAAATTTTGTGATTACCATAGAAGATAGGAGCCATTATCTCTTTAAAGCTCTAAGACACTTATCATGCATTCAATCATGTACTCATTCATTGAAGGCGTACATTATGTAATACATATATGTACTTACCAGTGAGACATTGGTGAACAACCATAACTAAGGGAACTACAGGCCTTGGTTTCAGCTGCCAATTATGCAGGGAAGACAGGTATAAACAAATCCAGTAAATACAATCTGATAAATAAAATGTGATACAGAGGAGCACAGATGTTATAAGAACAGATAGCAGGGGTGGGGGTCCTAATCTATTTTAAGACTTAGGGAAGACAATTCTGTTTATGTGGCAGTTAGATTGACTTGGAAGGTGAGTAGAGTTTATAATTTGAAGAGGAAAAGAAAGAGAAAAGATACATGTTTCAGGTAGAGGTATTTGATTTTTCATTTTGTGCCAAACAAGCAAAATGCTTACCAAATCCACAAGAAGTGCATATGCTAAAAAGGAAACCATGAAAACAGATAAAGAAAGGCAAGCACAACCAGAGAACTAACGTACACTGGCTTTTCTTAGATTTCTGAATTGTAAGGATAGAGAGATGGCAAAAAGGCTGAAGAAATACACAGTGTGGCTTTTTCAGACAGAAGAAGATTTTGAAAGCCATATTGAGGGATTTGGACTTTAACATGGGGACAATGGATGGATAGCCATGCAAGGTTTCTGCGTGGAATGACAACATTTGAGAGTACACAGATTGGCTTCATGGAGAGTAAGACTGGGGGCAGAGGGACCAATTCAAATGCAGGGGAAGAAATCAAAGTGAGAAATGAAGGATGGAAAGGAGTTGATATATTGAACAACTACTTGAATGAAGTAGTAATGGACTCAGTCATTGATATGTAGAAATCAGCAAGAGGGAGATATGAAGGATAAATACCATATCTTGTGTCTTGGGACACTTAGATAATTGGGTTCCCTTGACTGACATGAGTAACACTGGCAGTAAAATATGTTTCACAAAAAGTACGTTTATAGTATGATGTGATGAAAATATTTTAAGAAATTTATGATTGTAGGGAAGACAGGGTGATAATTTGATGTAATCCCAATACTTTATTTTTGCTCTTGCTTCCTTTCCTGCGGGGAACCTATCTAGAAAAATGTTGCTATGGCCAATGTCAGGAACTTCATTCTTCTTCAGACAGGGAAGATTGGGGTTTGCTTGAATATTGATGGGAAAAAGTCAGTAGAGTACAGAGATGTTTAAAGAGCAGAAGGAAAAAAATGTAATTCAAGACTAGAGGTATAAGGATTAGTTTCTTTCTTTTTAAAAAAAATTTTAAATTTCTTTAAAAGATTTATTTATTTATTTTAGGAAGAGAGAGGGCACGAGTGGGAGGGGCAGACAGAGAGGGGGAGAGAATCTCAAGCAGGCTTCACGCTGAGCATAGAGCCTGATTTGGGGCTTGATCTCACAACCTTGAGATCAGGACCCGAGCCAAAACCAAGAGTTGGACACTCAACTGATTGCACCACCCACGTGCCCCTCTTTCTTTATTTTAAAACAAATTCAAGGGATTTAGGCATTTCCCTCCTGAAGTTTTTGTTTTCTTTATGAAGTAGAAGAATGATCATCTTAGGGTGAGGCAGCAAGAGAGAAAGAAAAGATGGAAATTTTAAGAGAGAAGAAATTGCATAATATGGTAATAGAGGAGCACATATAATGTATGTGTATATGTACTAGGTACAGTATAATGTACTAGGGAAATATCATAAAACTGTAAGGCCATGTTGAGGTACCAGTTGAGCTTCATGACCGTGAATATTATAGTGGTATCAGTTTTTCTAGTATTGTGAGGTTTAGTTTCATAATCCTCAGGATCCAGGAAGCAGAGCGGGCATAAGTCAGGTGAGCACATCCATAGTTGGGACTTGATTGGGAAAATGAAACCAAAAAACCTTTCTCAAGGGCATTTAAGCTCTTTAAGGTGGTTTGGAGTTCTTGGCTATTATTCTTATTCAGATAGAGGGTACATACAATCAGGAATAGAATGATAAGGAGGGAGTCAATGGACTGTTGTATTGAAATGCTTTAAGAAACGGGTTCATTGAGAATGATAAAGCAAGCGATATTTAAGGACATTAAATTCATGATCAGGTAAGAGGAAGTCTGAAATTTTATTTCACAGATGGTACATTTCCAAATGATAAGACACTCAGGATGTATCCATGAGAGTGGCTAGAGTGGATTATACACAATAATGGACAAATAGCAAAGAAACTAAGATGTTGGATGAATTGCCTTCATGCATCTTGACATCACCCAGATTTATGGCAGGGCTGGGGGGAGAGGGAGATTCTGAACCAAGAGTCACCATTTTCATTACCATAGGGGAGGGAACGGAAGTGGGTAGAGCACAGAGACAAACAATAACAAATAGAAATCATGAAGAAGTAGCCGCTTTTATAACGAGTGGCAACTTGATCATCTAAAGTAGCATGACACACACTGATCCCACCTAGCATTTGTTGGGGGAGGAGAACAAGCATAGAGAGCAGGTACCATCTTCCTCTTGCTGGTGCATGCAGCAGAAGAAATGGTGTCTCAGGGAGAAGTTATGTTTCAATTAAGGCCAAGAGGCGTTGCAAATACTTACAGAAGAGGACAGGTTCTTAATTATGGACAATAGTTACAGATGGCAGTATGAAAAGGAAAAGAGAAGTGAAAAGCCGGGTCAGGAAAGAGTGCTGCACTCTTCCAGTGTTGTAATTTTGGTTCTTCTTTTATAATCTGAAGAGAGATCACTGGTCTCTCAGTTTGCCAGTTTAACTCAATCCAGAACCTGATACTTTGTGAGGATCTGGCTACTTCAGATGATTTTGGTCTCAGAGCGAGCTTCCCCTATTATTCTCCGACTGAGCCACCCAGGTGCCCCTGTACTTTTCTAATGATTTGTTTTAGGAATCATTCCCTACTTGTAAGATTACAAAATTAATTTCTTCTAGAAAATGTTTTACAGTTTTGCCTATCACATTTAGGCCTTTAGTATACTTAAATCTGTTGGTTTAATTTTTTTTTCATGTTATCCAAATGCCCCAGCAGGATTTACTGTGCAGTGTCTATGATGCCTGCTTTGTCGTATATTAAATGTATGCATAACTGCATTCATCTATTTCTGAATTTTCCATCCTATTCCACTAATTTTTCCATTCCAACAAAGTGCTACATTCTTTATCTGCATAATAAACCTTTTTATCTGTTTAGGCAAAGGTTCTCATCTTAATATTTGTTTTCATTCATTTCTTCTATATTCTTGGGATTTTTTGTGACTTCATAAAAAATTAAGAATAAGCTTGCTAGTAAGTGTTCCAAGGAAAACCCTGCTGAGATTTTGATTTGTTTACTTCGTATCTATAATGCAATTTGGAGAGAAATAACATTTTTGCGATATTTAGTTTTCCAATTTAAAACTCTAGTGTATTTTTTCCATTTATCTAGGACTTCAATTTCTTTCAATAAAGTTTTATAATTATCTCATTAATGGTTATATATAGTGTTGCTTTGCAAATATATGCTTGAATATGTTATTTAAAAGTTTTTATGGATGCATTCAATTTTCACTGATGTATTTATTTGTCCATATTGCTTTTACATCAGCCTGCTTGCTAAACTTTTGTTATACATTCTGACATTTTGTATATATTTATCTGTAGGTTCTTACATATTTTGTAGGGATGTTATCATATCATGAAGATGATGAAAGATGAAAATTTGCTTTTATGTTATTTCTTTATGTTGGTATACTGTAGAAGATATGTCCTGAAGTGTAATGTTGAGTGGGATTTGTGTTAGTGGTCATCCTGTCTTGTTCCAGATCTTGAAATGATCCTTTCAATGTTTCACAATTAAATGAGGTGTCCACTACAGGGATTTTATCAGAGTAAAAAGTTTATTTCTATTGCTAGTTTTGAAACATCTAGAAAATCATAATTGGATATCTGATTTTATCAAATGCCATTTCTTAATTTAATACAGTGAAATGTACAGTTTTCCTCTCTTGATCTGTTAGTGTGCCAAATTGCATGCATTTACTTTCTGAGATTAAAAATTGAACTTCTGAGAGTTGTTAGATTTCCTTTATTAATATTTAGTTTAAGATGTCTGTTTCTATGTTCATGAGTGAGGTGAAATCCACCTATAACTTTCCTTCTCCTTTTGTCCTTGTGAAATTTTGTATAAGGGTTACACTTACATTATAAAGTGAGCTGGAGATTGTTCTTTATTTTTCTGTGCTTGTATATAGTTTGTAATTCATTGGAATTAAGGGTTCCTAAGTTGTTGGGTAGAATTTGCCAATCAAATTGTCTGTACCTGGAGTTTTCATTGTATGAAGATTTTAAATTACTGTTTCAAATTCCTTGATAATGAAAAAATATTCTTCCTTCTTTTGTTCTTTTTAATAGTTACATAATTTTGGAAGTTTGTCCATTTTGTTGAAATTTTCAATATTGTTGGCAAAAGCTATTTTGTAATACCCTCTTACCATCAGTTTAATGTCTGTAGCACCCATAATTGTATCCCCCTTTTCTTAATATTGTTTATGTGTCCCTTCTCTCATTTTTAAATTAATCAGGCAAACCAAAGTTTTGTCAATTTAACTTTCCTTTTCAAAGAATTAACTTTTGTTCTTGTATCTTTCCTGTTAAATGCTTATTTTCTATTTCACCAGTTTCTTCTCGTGTCTTTATTTCCTGCTTTTACTTTATTGGAGTTTGCTCTGTCTTTGTTTTATAATGTCTTTAAGATGGATAATTGGTTCATTAATTTTTAGCATTTTTCTTTTTTAATATAAACATTATGAAAATAAATTTGCCCATCTATTCTTCTTTATCTGTTTTCCACAAGATTTTTAAACATAATTTACCCTTGTTACTCTTCAGTTCTAAATAGAAAACTTTTTTCATAACGTTTTCCTTGATCTGTATGTTCTCTACACATAAACTTCTTAATTTCCAAATATTTAGAGTTTTCCTAGAGATAATTTTTGGTACTGATTTCTAGATTAATTGCATTGTGACAAAGTATATGATATTAATTCCTTATAAATTTATAAGTCTTATTGTATATCCCACTTGAAATATATTTAGGGTCACTTTGGATTGAAGTAAATTGAAATATCAACGCTAATAGGAGAGTGACAGAGCATTCACTGTGGTGCACTGTTCATATACAACCTCTTTCCCCAATACTTCAATCTTAATAGTCTTTCAAATACCCTAGCCCTCTCGGCAAAAAAACCAAATAACATTTCAAAAGTTTTCCTCTTCTAGGTGATACAAAGTGAGAAAAGATTTTACTTTACTCAGGCATTTACAATGTGGAATTAATCAGGAAAATGTAGGAATAGCACAAGGATGAGGATTTTGCTCTGCCCTTCATGTCACACCTTCACTTTTGTCTGTGTCTGTGCAATCAAAGTTGTAAAGAAATATACAAATGCAAACACAGATGATCACAAATGATGGGTTAATCGTTCACAGAATGAGACATCAAAACTTCTTAAGAAAAGCAGTTAAATTTCACACCATCTTGCAGAATTCTAGTCTTCAGAAAATAAAAAAAAAATAGTTATGCATATAGGAAGGAAAGGTTTTTAACTCAGCTTCAGGATTTTCAAGTAGAAAAACTATAAGTTTACTTCCTGATTCATCTCTGGGTTCACTGGCTACAGGAATTACAGGTTCATTTTCTGGTTTAAAACCTCCAGCAGTCTTCCAAATTCTTGCTAAGACTTAGATTAGTATACAGAGGATGAGAGAGAGGTACGGCAGGGGTAGGTCTCACACAGCCAGATATGGACTAGTCATCTATTTTAACTGCCGAAACAAGAACAACCAAGCTAATTTTTAGGTTAAAATCTCCATCTCCTAAAATGTCACAGTAGAGAGAGTAAATATAGACATTCAAAAAGAAAACACCTGGGGTGCCTGGGTGGCTCAGTCGTTAAGTGTCTGCCTTCAGCTCAGGCCGTGATCCCAGAGTCCTGGGATCGAGCCCCACATCAGGCTCCCCTGCTGGGAGGCCTGCTTCTTCCTGTCCCACTCCCCCTGCTTGTGTTCCCTCTCTCTCTGGCTGTCTCTCTCTCTGTCAAATGAATAAATAAAATCTTAAAAAAAAGAAAGAAAAAAGAAAAAGAAAACACCTATTTCTTTGTCTTATTAAACCATTTATACCTTTGGCTGGCGTTCTCATAAACATCAATTTCACATCTGGATTCCGGTCAAGAAAAATATTCCCCCCCATTTGACACAAGTTTCTTTAGAAGACCTAAGGAAAATGTACACTAAAGAAATATTGAGAAGCTGTGATTTGTCAGCTAAGTTGAACCGGACCTTTTCATCATCTTGTTTCTGACGATATGCATGAAGAAAATATTAGCGATCATTTGTGCAAGAAGAGATTTTCCTTTCATTTACCTTCATGTAGAAACAATTTAGTGGAACATAGAACAGGTTGCAGTCACAGCATATAAACCCATTACTTTTTTTCCCCACTTAGATTTATGTTTAATCTTCTTTTTTAAGCAGTGATCAAGAAATATTAAAAAACAAAACAGGATATTGAAGGATAATTTTTGTCATATGTGTTTTTGTGTGCATGTGTGTTTCTTGTATACCATCCCTTCTCAGTTAGATGTTTCAAGTAATTTTGAGATTCATTAATAGAAACATTTGTACTAAATATAAAGGTGCTGACCTTCAATGATATCACTTCATGAGTCTCAAGGTATTTTTACTTCCAGGGATGATTTATGCTCTACGTAGTCCAAACATTGCAGATAAAAACTCTATTTCAGTGAACAGCATGGAGAGTTACTAGAAGTCCAAGCATCACCATAGTTTTCCCAGCTGTATACTATAATAATTGGCAACAGACTATGCACTAACAAGTGTTCTATAATCCTAAAATTGAAAACAAAAAATTCTGCCGCTATCCGTTCCACATTTGGTGCCAGATAGTTTACATTTCTGTGGCATCTGAGTTTCTATTCTAACTATTCCCTTCTTGGTTCTCTACTCAGCAAAATTGATTTTTCTTTGCACTCCATAAGAATTAGACCTATCAATGTTGATGACTTTCCTGTAGTTTATTTTGAAGCAAAACAAGCTAATTAAATCTATTTCATTGACTTAAGGTTGATGGAAAGTGCTGGAAAAGGCCATGGCTGACCATGTTGATTTATTTTTAAGCTCCAGCAAGTGGTTGTTTTTTGTTCCAAATAGATATCTGGGAGGAAAATGAACTCATCCCACTCATTTATAAAATTCTTGGGCTTGAGGTGAAGCTATCTTAGACAAATTAATAGATGCCTTCATGGATGTTGTTCTTTACTTCCCTAAAGAAAAACATTGAACATTCCAGAATTGTTAGACAGCAATCTGAAAAATTATGCCAGTGAGTTCAAGGCCATTGGCTCCTTCCCTCTACACATTTTTAAAATTTCATTTTCTATTTCATTATCAAGGACTGTACCCCAGATCAACTAGCCTTCTCAGAAAAGTACAATTCCTTCAAAGTTTAGCAAAAAAAGAAAAAATAAATAAAAACTTTTAATAGATAAGCACATGTTGATCAAAAATGAATTACATAGGGGCGCCTGGGTGGCGCAGTGGTTAAGTGTCTGCCTTCGGCTCAGGGCGTGATCCTGGCGTTATAGGATCGAGCCCCACATCAGGCTCCTCCGCTATGAGCCTGCTTCTTCCTCTCCCACTCCCCCTGCTTGTGTTCCCTCTCTCGCTGGCTGTCTCTATCTCTGTCAAATAAATAAATAAAATCTTTAAAAAAAATGAATTACATAACAACATTTCAAGGATTTAAGAGTGTCCATTACATTAAGAATTATGTACCTCTGATGCTAGAAGAAGAAAAAAGATAACATTACAGTGGCCAGTCAGCAAACTTAGGTTGATTTACTTGGTCCTATGTACCAAAACATAAAGATACAAAATGTCAAATGGGTTGTAAAATAGAAAAGTTTATTTAAGAATGATGTGTGCAGTTATACAAATGTTCAGATAGATGGGAGCAGAATGGGAAGAGTTTGGGAAAAAGAATCGAGGGCTGGAGTGGTTCGGAGGAGGGGCTGTGAAGGGCAAGAAAGAACATCATATGTTTGGGAAGATCCTGACCAGATGAGTTGGAATGGAAGGTAACTTGTGCTCGGTAAGAGTTGTACTTGGTAAGTTCATTGCCTCCACATTGCGGAAGGGCAGGAAAAATGTTTAGAAAATTGTCATTTTATTCTGATGAAACTGAAAAGACATTTCAGGCTTTTGAATAGGCAGTGTGATGTGTGAAACAGTATTTAGGAAATTCAGAAGAGTCTGCAAGGTGGATCACAAAGTGATTGCTCACAGTGTACATCAAAACATGTCGCTCTGCTACCCCAAACCCACCAATACTTTTCATTTTGATTAGAAGCAAGTCTGAGCTCTTCATATAACCTACAAGTCTGTCCCCGCCTGTCTTCAAGCTCCTGTGTTGCTCTGCCCCTCAGTCACCTTGCCCTACACCTGCTCTCATTCCATCTCTAGATGGCCAAGCTTATTCTTACCTCTCATCCTTGTCCTTCTTTTGCATGGCTAGGAAAGCCCTTCCCCATGTCTGTACTTCGCAACTTTTGTCCCATCAGTTAGGGTTCATCTGGAATTGCCTCCCATTCTGATAGGATTTTCATGACTATGTTAGCTAATTTGTCTGCCTCTCCTCCAGCCCTCCTCCTTGCCACGCCACTCTGTGTGCATTTAGGATGACCTAAGACTTTATATTTATTTACTTGTCATCCGTGTCCTCTGGATGCGTTGTAAGGTCCATAAAAAATGGGATTTGTGTCCTTGTTCATTGCTTTATGCCCAACGCCTAGGACAGTGCCTAGAACACATGCTCAGTAAGTATGGGTTAAGTGCCTCATTGCATTGGAATAGGGTGAGATTGTAATTCAAGACCAAAAGTTCTCGCATTTATAGCAAAGCAGTGCCGAAATATAGAGCTCAAGCTCTGGAAGTCCACATAGCCCACACCAAAAGTGCCCACGGTGCTATAATAAAATATTTGATGATCCAGATATCCAAGACCCAGCTTCATGGGCAGGCAAACAAATGCCGATAATGGTCTTATTGTTTAGAGGCCCCTTTGGAAGAAAATGGGATGGATTCAGAAGGCAGTATCTTTTGTTGCAGAAATCATTGCCATGGAAACATGCATTTCTGTGAACAATTATATTTGGTTCAAATTATAAAATTAATACTGTAGTTGTAACTTGTTGATGGGAAGCTTGGCATGAATATGCTCTCTTATTAATTCCCTAAATTAGTTATAATCTTTGATTATCTTCTCATGAGACTCCATTTTTATATTTTAAATATTGATGATACTAAATTGGGACTATTTCATTAAACATTTTGAAAAGAATTTGAAAGCACTTATAGTTCTCCTAAACCACAAGCATTCCCACATGATACAAATCAGAAAACAAAATAAAACCAAAATAAACTTGTAATGTTGACTGAAATCACATAAACTCAAACCTCACACACGTTCTTAAACTCTTTTCATTTTAACTCTACTGGGCCATGGAAAGTACATAAAAATCAGCGATGAACAAATGAAGGTTTAGTTTTTCAAATCATCAATGGGATTAATTGTAAACATTTTCAAATATTTGAGGTTACATATAAACTCTCTTAACAAACATTCCCTGCTCTTTATAGGCTGGGTAACTAAATGTTTACAGAATCAAAATGTACTTTTGAATATGATGTAGGAAAGTAATTTTAGAAAAAGAAATGTGCAAGGTTTTAATTAGAAATTGGAATACAATAAGAATACAACCAGAATACCATGAGAATACAAGTCTCATTGTATTATATACTTTTGCAATGCCAACGCATTTCAATATAGAGATACATGTCTAATCTGCTATTGTACACGCGAATAGAGTTTAGCGGGCGTGCCTGGCTGCTGAGTGGCTGAGACGCACATTGCCAGTGACAGGTGATGTTACTGAACTTCTCAAACAAGAATGGTACATGCTGTACACATGAAACTAATATAACCCTGTAACTATACTGGAATTAAAAAAAAGAACTTATAGAGATAAATATCTGAATTTTTAAAAAAAGCAAACAGGAATGGTACAATCTAGATTAGTGGTTTGCAAAGTATATGATAAAATCCTTAAAAATGCTCCGGGAAGCATGGAAACTGATCCAAAATCTAAAGTAAGATAGTTTGATTTTGTGTGAAAGTCCCTGGCAGCAGAGGGGGGGAAAAGAGAAAGAGAGAGAAAGAAAGTTGTTTATTTTGAGGCACTAACCTCTGGAAACTCACTAATAATAGCTTGTGGGCAGCTGAATGAACAGACAATGTTGTTGCTGCCACAAATGCCAACTCGAATGAGATGCGGCACAGTTGGATCTCTTAGCTTTCAGCCGCAGAAGGGAAGGCCACCCACAAGCACTAGCCAGAAAGAAAGAAGGAAACGGAAGAAAAATCCCAGAAATCTTACTCAGAAAAGGCCATATCTGATACTCCGGCTTGGTCCCTATTCCTCTCAACACCTACACCAGGAGCGTGCAGCGTCAGCTTCAGTGTCTCTCTCTTGCTACAGGACTAAATGCAAGGATTGGGTGTCCAACGTGCAGAGTAAAACAGCAAAAAGTCTGGAGGGGTCGTTCTGTGGAAATACATGGGAGCCTTTGTGGGCAGCAGTTTCAGTCTTTGATGTGATGCAAAGGAAAAACCATGGAAAGCACTGATTCAATTTGTATTAATTTGAAATATGCGTAAGTCAGAATTAGCATGAGACAAAAGGAAGCTGGACTCTCAGGCGAGGCATCCCCGGGAATGAGAGCATGCCAGGTAATATCACTTATCCTGTGAGCAGCTGTTGCAGGCACCCCTCCGCCCTTGCTCTGCTCCTGCAAGAGGACAGCATCAATCCTTGCATCCCTTGTGGGCTCACTGGCGTCCAAGTAAGTCAGGGAAGTAACACGAGGGAAGCACCCAGAGCGTCTGGACCTTCTGGCCCACACTGAGGTTTTTGCGGCCGGTTGGGTTTTGGTTTGACTTCGGCTGTCAGCTCTGCAACGGGAAAGGCCCAGGCCCCCAGCAGCAGATTTCAACTTCTTGTTTTACAATAATTTTGCAAGGGAGAAAAGGATCTTTATAAAGGAGGAGGAAATTCCATCAAGCCTTCGACACTCCCTTCCCTCTCACAGGAGACACATGCTTTCTGTTTCATTAGTCCCGTTATGACCACCTGATTAGAGACACATTTGGCATGTGGTACATCTGCCCTCAAATATGAGTTGGCCAGAAAAAAAAAATCTGCATGAAAACTAAACTAACTTACTTCCGGGAGAGATTTCAAATAGGTCAATGCAGTTCTGGGCATGCTTTTAGAGTCTAATGGCAGTGTATATGTATATATAAATAAATCAGAATGTCATTTAAATGTATTTCTTGCATGACAGCATGTAAATCCAAGGAAAGAGGGAGAAAAAAGAAAATATTAATATTATGTTATATGTAACTTTTCACTCAACTTGGTCATAAAATACCATAAGTTCATATAAGATATATTGAAATTATCAGGGTGCCACCAAATGTTCTGGCAGCTTCTCAGTCCCCCCCAGAGCGGCTGCTCTGTGCCATGAGGTGGTAACTGCCTAGTAGATCATTAAGTGATTCCAACGACACTGAGATTGCAAACTACAGCATGACAGATGAGGATGTGTGCTCGTGTACTTGAAGGCGACAGTTCTGCCCACGTGTTGTATACAGCACCCTGAGCAAGGGGTGTCGCCAGCAAGGAGCAAAACCAGCCTGGTGTCCTTGGTTACGCCACGGCCCCTGTGTAAGGCTGTGTTCTCCAGAGGATGAGATGCTTTGTTCCAATGTATCCAGCACATGTTGGCTGGTGGTGGTCCTGAATTTAGGCTGTAATGCTAGAATCATTTTTTTTTAAGAAACAGTGTTCTTGAAAGTTTAATTAAAAAGAAAAAAAAAAAAAAGGTCTGCACTCAGTTTGACCGTAAGGGTGACCTGAATTTGCCCATTAACTATAATGATTATGAAGATCTCTTCTTAGATTATAAAAACAACCTCCTTCAAATGATGTTGAAATTATAATTTATCTCCCTACCTGGAGAAAACAGCAGCACCAGTATTTTTGACTTTTAATTCTATTAACTCTTACGCTAATAGTCTGTAATGTATTTATAAGCTTACTTCATGATTTCCCAAACTTCCAATGTTCACCTAGGTCAGTGAGTAGAAAAGACAATGAATTTATTCTTGTAATGGTTAAAAACTCTTGTTTTCATATTTGAAATAGCTGAACAATGAAAACTTTCAAAGTAGTACCATTGGAAGCATTTCATTCATAGCTTAAATGTATAATTCATTTACATATACGTATAGCCAGCTTATGAAATAGACAAAACTGAAAAAAGTTAGCTTATATTACAGAATTTTTAGTGATAGTTTTTTTTTACATATGAAGAACCTAAATAAATACAAGAAAGCTATGACCATTCTATTGCTTAGTTTAAGCTTTCAAACTTTTACTCCTTCTATTTATTTTCAGAATTATTGAATACCTTTTTACACTTGCGATGAATGCTTTTATCATGACACAATACAAGATTAAAAAATGCAGGCTGTGACTGATGATCAAAAAAATCTTTAACAAATCTTTAAATGTGGGCTTAAGTTGGGTTTGTTAAGGAAAAGCTATAAAATGTCTATATACATAAAACTTCTATCTACATAAATGATAATTCTTTTATATAGTTTTTATTTAAACTAACTTTGGAGTAGGAGAGTTGTGGATATTTCAAAAGTTACTTATAAAAATGATCTCCAATATGTTAAATGATTTACAGTCTTCCTAAATTTCATATTGGCATCTATTACGTAGAAGAAAAACTCTAAAAATAATCAATAAATTAAAAAATAAAGAACAGATATTTTTGTATTTAAAAAAAATGTCATAAAAGTGAATAGCCAGATAAACCCTTGGCAGGGTTTACCGTAGAATGAAACTGTAGGGAAATTGAATTGACACCACAAATATGTTTACAGGGTATTATTCTGTTCCAACATTACATAAATTCTGCAAATCTAAAACAGAAAGTTTATGTAACAGATGCCAAGTCAATCTCTGTATGTGCTTCGTTCCTTGTTACTTGGGAAATGATGTGCTCTGTCTAATGATGCTGAAAATCACTCCAAGGACACAAAGCCAAATATGCAGGAGACCCATTGCATGGTGTAATTTGCAAACCATCGGATCTTGTCAGTGTACAGCATGAGTTTGGTTTAATGGGCTAGCAGCACACAGTGTGGTTTGTGGAGCACACTCTTCAAGATTTTAACACAAGACTGCAGTACTCACCAATGACTCAGAGTACAAGCAGCTGTTAAGCAGACTCCAGTGGGTATGATGGGTGGAATAAGCACTACTTAGTGAGTTCCACAGTGACAGTTCCATAGTGAGTCTTTGACACAGAGATAACAGGGTGATTTAGGACAATGAACAAGCCAGTGATATTTTCAATGTGTGTGCTAGACACCTTTCAGCACAGACTAATATATACCCAAAGAACTCATTTGCCAACCCGTAAATATAGTAGTAAGTCAGGGGCATTCTTTCAAATTAAATTATAGCCTTCATGAACCTTGATTTAATCTTTAAACTACATCTAGGAATATCATTTTTAGCTCGGAGTAGCAAAGTTGATTTGCAATTTTGGCCATCTTCATAATCCATATGCACAAAAACTGAAATCAGTCAGAGGATCGTGTTGCAGATTTAGGCAAATTTTTTAAAGGAGCGGTTTACCTTACTACTCCCTAGAAGACATAAAACTAAAGATTACTCCACAGTCCTTTCGCAATCTGAACAACTTCCTAACGGTCTGGCCATCACTATACAGACAGTCCCAGGCTCACGACCACTCTATGATGTTGCACACCGCATGGGTACAAATACACGTGCAGTAGAAGCTGTACTGGGAATTCTGAATTTTGACCTTTTCCCAGGCTAGTGATGTATGGGATAATGTTCTGAATGCATACATTACATGAGGTATTCAACATGTTATTATGAAATGGGCTTTGTGTTAGTTGATTTTGCCCTACTGTGGGATAATGTGAAAGTTCTGAGCATGGTAAGGTGGGCTAGGCTAAGCTAGGATGTTCAGAGGGTTAAGTGTATGGCATGCATTTTCGACTTAAAATATTTGCAATCCCATCGTAAGTCAAGGAGATCTGTAAAAGTACTAGGAAGTTCATGCACGTAAATTTATTGATTATGCTTTAAGGCTATTTGGTACCAGGGTATTCATTTTGCTACTAGTTGTCTTTTAAGAAGACAAAAATAACTTCTGTGAACCATAGAATATTGGGTTTAATCTTTGTGAAGATGTCACTTCTGCTATGAATACAAGTAAATTTGACTACTTATTGCTATAAAGTCAACATATTCACCTTTAGGGGGAAATGGGAGAGAGAAAAGAGTAGACAAGACTAGATGAGCCAAATTTTAGAAGTTGTGAAGCAAAGGAGAAAATACTCCTGCTTAAAAATAGATGTTGATGGAGGATATATGCAAACTTTTAGATCTTTCATGCTTAAGTCATTATTAATTACATTCTTTAAGGTATTATATTTATATCTTTCTTCTTTCTATTATTCATATTTTGTATATTATGGCCTAGGTAATTTACATATTTACCAATTAGGATGTTGGCATAAACTCAAACTCTTTTCTGAGGGAAATATTGACCTTATCTTCAGGTACTCACTTTGATAAGTTCTATAGGGAATTAAAAAGTAATCTGTTCAGATACAAGTCAATTTGTCTTCTTAATTAAAAAAAAATGAACTCATGTCCTTTTAAATCTTACCACCCTTCAAGTTCAACACCAAGGACAACAGATCTGTTCTTAATTAAAACCATAAAAAAAATTGTATTGCAGGCACTTGTTAGAAAATACAACCCAAAATGTGCTGCTGCCTAAACTTAACGGAAGTTTGATAATTCTCAAGGAGTGTTGTTTGCAGGATATACAAAATATTAAATTAAATTTTCAAAATGTTAAATTAAAAAAACACATTTTATCTTTGCATAAAACTGGTTCACCAGAGACCAGAGAACCTAGTAGATTATACTGCTCTTTGACAACTCATGTAACCAGATTTTAGTAGAGAATTTCACATTGCCACTCTGCCATACTAAACGGCATCTTATTGTGAAGCTGTTTCTCTGCTATAACATTACTTTGGCTTTGTGAGAATCCACAGGAGAAAGCTCTCTTACAATGCCATATTACAAGGTAATTTTCTTCTTAGGAAAAAAAAAACCTTATGAGAAAGGGTTCAATCTTACATATGATATTCTTATTCTTTCCTTGCACTACCTGGAAGCTTAGAGTCAAATTTGAGTCCCGTCTCTATGTATGTATAAATTAATTTTACTTCTTACATTATCCAATTTTCTCTTCCAATTTACCTGTGACATGATTACCTCATGTTCCCCCCTATAATATATATTTTTGTAAACCACTTTGGTCTTTTAATTTTTCTTCTAGGTTACTGGGAACTCTTTAAAGTACAAAGTATTGCACATTAGTGGGTGATACAATCACATCAGAATTTTAGAAAAATATTATTGTGATAACAAGAGAAACAGGTTGGGGATAAAGGCATGAGAGGACATGATAGAAAACAATAGCACAATCTAGTGAATTAAAAAGGAATTCAGAGAGGAGAAAACAGAAGTTAGAAAAGTTCATTAGACAGAAGTCTGTTTTTGTCACCAGTCGGATGTGTTTACTTGGGATAAATTAAATGAAGGAAGTAAACTTTGGTTTCTGCTCTGGAAAATCTGGTGGATGGTAGATCAGGGACATAGAGAGGCAGATGTGGGAAGCACATTTTGAGTTTAGGATATTCTGGAATATGTTGGTAAATATATTCATTGGAACGTTGGAGATGCAGAATAGGCATGCAGGGGTGAGGCATCATGAGGATAAAGATATAAATACAGACATACCACCCTATGACTAAGAATTGAAGTTATTTTTTAAAATTTTTGTTTAAATTCCAGTTAGTTAACATAGAGTGTGATATGAGTTTAGGTGTACAATTTAGTGATTCAACACTTCCAGAGAACACCTGGTGCTCATCACAGGTGCACTCCTGAATCCCCATCACCTATTTCACCCATCCCCCACCACCTCCTCTCTGGTAACCATCAGTGTGTTCTTTATGCTAAGAATCTGTTTCTTAGTCCTCCTCTCTTCCCTCCCTCCATGTTCATTTGTTTTATTTCTTAAATTCCACACACGAGTGAAATCATATGGTATTTGTCTTTCTTTGACTGATTTATTTTGCTTAGCATAATAGTCTCCAACTCTATCCATGTCATTGCAAATGGCAAGATTTCATTCTTTTTGATGGCTGAGTAATATTCCATTATATATATAGATATACACACACATGCATATACCACCTCTTCTTTATCCATTCATCAGTTGATGGACACTTGGGCTTTTTCCATAATTTGGCTATTGTAGATAATGCTGTTACAAGCAGCTGGGTGTATGTATCTCTCTGAATTAGTATTTTGTCCCCTTTGGGTAAATACCTAGTAGTGCAATTGCTGGGTCATAGGGTAGTTACATTTTTAACTTTTTAAGGAACTTCTATTCTGTTTTCCAGAGTGGCTGCACCACTTTCAATTCCCACCAATACTGTAAGAGGGTTCCCCTTTCTCTGAATCCTTACAAACACCTGTTGTTTCCTGTGCTGTTAATTTTAGCCATTTTGACTGGTGTGGGGTGTTATCTTACTGTAGTTTTGGCTTTCATTTCCCTGGTCATGAGTGATGTTGAGCATCTTTTCATGTGTTTTTGGCCATCTGTATGTCTCCTAGGTAAAATGTCTATTCATGTCTTCTGCCCACATTTAATTGACTTATTTGTGTTTTGGGTGTTGAGTTGTATAAGTTCTTTATATATTTTGGATACTATCCCTTTATCAGATATGTCATTTACAAATATCTTCTCCTATTCCATAGGTTAGCTTTTAGTTTTGATGATGGGTTCCCTTGCTATGCAGAAGATTTTATTTTGACAAAGCCTCAATAATTTGGTTCTGCTTTTGTTTCCCTTGCCTCAGGAGACAAATCTAGTAAGAATTTTTGATATTAGAAGAGATTGTCCATAAAGAACAAGTAGAATTAGTGGTGTACTATGCTTTGGTGAAAATAGATATTCAAGGGATTAGCAGATGAAGCAGACTGTTTAATGAAAAAAAAAAAAAAGGGACCAAAGAAGGAAAGAAAATCTAGACAAAATTAAGTTTCAAGAAGTAAAGGGTTTTAAAAGTATGTCATGTAGTAGACGAAAGTTCAAGTAGGAAGAAAGATGGATAAGGTCTGTTTGGTAACTAGAAGATGGTGGGGGGTGGCCTGGACTGCCGTGCTTTCATGGATTGGTGAAGAGGAAAGACTGATTACATGGATCTGAAGACTAAATAGGCATTCAGTTCATTCGTTTATAGAATCGCTGTAAGACAATTCCAACACTGGACAGAGATCAACATAAATAAGAAAACCTCTGACCTGTATACTATGAAGATAAATAAAAAATTCCCCCAATAAGATCTTGTTGGGTCCAATTAAAAGATATGCTATGACTTACTTAAGATCCCTGTAAGGTATAATCTCATGGTGCTTATTAATCAAACACTGCATGAAGTAGATCAAAGGAAAAAAGTTGTGTTAATTCTTTTCAAGAAGACATTGGAAATATTCAACATTTTTCTCTCATAAAACTTCTGAGTAAATCTAAATGAACTAAGATTTGAAGGGAAATTTTTTAACACAAAAGGGATAAATTAGTCCAAAAGCTTAACAGTTCAATATAATATTTAAAAGCAAACATAACCTTTCTGATTTTATAATGTGAAATCATTGAAATAAAACAATAGACATTGATATCAAGAAAGGCAAATATAATTTTGCTTTCTGGAGACACTGCCATTGTCTCAAATAAAGAAGGCTTAATACTCACTTCCTACAGAGGCACCATTGGTTGCCATCTAATCTTGGGGTAAACAGTTATGTTCATATATTCCTGGTTAGATCTTGAAGGCTTAATATCATTGTCTTCTATTATTGCTCCAGCTTCATGGTTTCTTTCTCCCAAGAACTTAGTTTAATCATTTAACACCATAAGTGTACTATCTTGTGGAAACTCTTGGACTGTAATCTACTCTTATATTATTAAAAAATTTTAAGGTTTTATTTTGCCATCTATTGTGTACTATCTTTTCATGAAAGAATATGAATGTGACTGTGTGGGTGAGTGTGGGTATTCTGTAATTCTGTTATCGCTATGAAATCTGATTGGCATTGGTATAGAATTCTGTCACAGTCAATGTAAAGACCTTAAGAGGGAAATATCTGACATACTAGTCTTTGCCCTTTGTACACTATACATTCTTGCTGATTTTAATAAAACAATGTGAGAAAGATGTAAGAAATGTGTTTGGCAGGTTGAGGAGTATTTTAACAAATGCATACACTTTAATTAGTTAAGATTTTCTCTCACTTTCTCAGTGTTAACATTGTTCTATTTGTAAGCTGCCCTGAGGATCCATGACATGAGGATTTTTGCAAGTTTGCTGAGATAGGTTGTCAGGCATTTCTGTTGCCTGGATGGCAAAGGGGCAGTTGCTCAGCAGCACTAGTAAATACACCCTGAGCCTCATGGTCATGGGTGTGTGGGCTCAGGTGTCCTTTTGCACTGGTTGTAAGGTGTGTGACTTTGAGTAAGTTGCTTAAATGTTTTGTGCTCCAATTTCCTCATCCCTAAAATAGGATGATAGTATCTACCTTTCAGATTTGTCATGAAGATTGATATGTGATATATACATACTGATTTATATATATGATTAATTGATATATACAAGGTTACATACATGCAGACACATAGTTTTAAGTAAGGCTTTAATAAGCACTAATAAATTATCTAAACTAAATATTGATTCAATCTAAGTTTAGATTTTTATAGTGATGGAAATGAAAAACTGAACAAAATGTTTGGTGATCTAAAAGGATAATCAGTCCTTTGCTAATTTCCCCAGGCTTTGCTTGTGTGGTGACCATTGTTCCATTGTAGATTTCTCATGAAGGGGTTATGATGCATGCTGTCTCTTAAGATCTGAGTGTTTACAACAGACTTACTATATGTTGACAGATGCATGACCACTTGGCTGGACATAAAACCTTAGCAATGCATTTTTTCCTTGGATTTCTTGAAATGTTTGTCTTCTGTGTTCTTTCTTTGTAAGTTACTCTCAAGGTAATACCAACATTACTTTCTGTCCTTTCCTTTTTTTTTTTAAGATTTATTTATTTTTTTTTTTAAGATTTATTTATTTATTTGAGAGAGAGAGAGAGAGAGAGAGTGAGCACAAGCAGGGGGAGAGGGAGAGAGAGAAGCAGGCTCCCTGCTGAGCAGGGAGTCAGACTCAGGGCTGGGTCCCAAGACCCTGGGATGATGTCCTGAAATGAAGGCAGGTGCTTAACCAACTGAGCCACCCAGTAACCCATTTTCTGTCCTTTCTAAATGACTTCATGATACCTTGAAGCCTAGAGAATTTTCATTTTTGCTACATATTTTAAAATCCAATCATTTTATTAAGATCAGTCTTAGAATTAACCTTTCTTGGTGAATTTTTTTCCAAGTGAATATGATGCCCCTTTGGTGTATATTATGGCATTTATTTCCTAGAAATTATCTTAGATTATAGGTACAATTTTTTTTTTCATTCTAAAAGTTCCTTGGACCCCTTTGCAATAAATTTCTACCCCACCATTCCCAGACACAAAATGCTATCATAACATTTTTGCCTTCTCAAAAGTTTTTGTTTGTTTGTTTTTTTTAAGATTTTATTTATTTATTTGACAGAGAGAGCCAGCCAGTGAGAGAGGGAACACAAGCAGGGGGAGTGGGAGAGGAAGAAGCATGTTCCTAGCGGAGGAGCCTGATGTGGGGCTCGATCCCAGAACGTCGGGATCACGCCCTGAGCTGAAGGCAGACGCTTAACGACTGAGCCACCCACGCACCCCACCTTTTCTAAAGTTTTGTATAAATGGGATTATAAAGCATGTGGCATTTTGTATTTGACTTCTTTCATTTCACATAAATGTTTTAGAGATTCACTGATTTTAGATAATAAAAAAGTAAAAAAATGGACCAGATAATTTTAAGTAATGTTAAAGGTTAAAAAGAAAATAAAACAAGTTTAAAATTTGAGAATGTCTTTCTTACCACAGGAAAGACTGGGGTTTACTTCATACTAGAGATCTGAGTAAACCTTTCTGAAGTAGTGACATTTAAGTGGAGACATAAATAAGAAGTAGAATGTCAGGGTGCCTGGGTGGCTCAGTTGGTTAAGTGTCCGACTCCTGATTTCTGCTCAGGTCATGATCTCAGGGTTGTGAGATTAAGCCCCACATTGGGCTCCATGCTGAGCCTGGCTCCTACTTAAGATTCTCTCTCTCCTCTCCCTCTCCCCCTGCTCACTCTTTCTCTCTCTCAAAAAAAAGTGAGAATGCCAAGTGAAAAACTGAGAACAGAATATCAGATAAAAGTAACAATAAGCATGAAGATTTTGAGTCAAGAACAAGCAATAAAAAGCAGGCTACAGTGACTGGAGTATAATCAAACAGGTGTAGGTACAATTAGTGGAAAATGCAATTAGAGCAGGAGACCAGGGCTTTTAAGAGGCATTAGAGACTATAGCATGGAATTTGGCTTTTACTGGAGGCAACTAGAAGATTTTAAGTGGGAGGAGAGGAATGATCAAATTTATGTTTTACAAAATCGATCAAGAATGGAAGCAAAGACTATAGTTGGGCAATGGCTGGAATTTCCAAGACAGAGTTCATGGCAGTTTGGACTGAGATAGTAGTGTGATATGAAGGCAGAGTGGACAGTAAGTACTTTCTGATGTATTAGATTTGGAGAGTAAGAAAAAAACAAACAAAACAAGAATTAAGTTATCTTCTAAGTTTTGTCTTGGGCAACCATGTAGATGAAAATAGCTGGGGAAAAAACACTTGCTTTCTTTTGGCCATGTTATGTTTGATATCCAAGTGGAGATAGGTTAAAAAAAAGACTCTTTACAGAAATATTGTTTTATTTATGTCTATCAGATAAGAAAGGATTATTTTTTAGAAAAACAATTTTTAAATAAAGTTAATAAATAGCTGAGCCAATTTTTTTTTGCTATTTGTAATTATTTTACTACTAATAGTTATAGTGAGAAAGATACTTGCAACAACTGTGGGGCAGGTTTCATGCTTACTTTCAAATGCATCCTAAGGTATGTACATTGCCTACTAGGTACCCAGAGAACATGAGCATGAAAATCCCAGTTATTTAGGAATTCTTATTTTATTAACAAAAAAAATCAGAGCTTCCTAAGGGGAAAATTGATAAGAAAAATTAGTCTTCACCACCTGAGTAAATTTTCTATGTATGGTTTTTATGCATGCTACTTTGTTATAATAGATCTGAATTACACGTATAAGGTATGTGCATTGTCTGAGCCTAAATCCAGTTCCAACACCCAACATCTTGAGCTGTTCCAAGACAACTCAAGAAAGTAAAGGTCTGGATTTTTTTTTAATTTCTACAGAGAGAGCTGTCTCTTTCACTGACCAAGACTCACAAGATGTGAAAATATCCAAACATGATAAAGAGATCTCGATTTTGGAGCAAATGACCAGAGTTGTGGGTGACACTAGGGTCTCCTTTATCTTTCTTGAAAATGCATTACTTTTCAGAATTATCTTGGATAATTTGATGCTAGGTTCTGTTAACAAAACAAAACAAAACAAAACAAATAACAACATCAGAAATAACAGTAAGCAATAATTATTCCCTTGAAAGCTATCTTCATTGTGACGAGACGTAAGCTCTGCATTCATTAGCAGAATAACTCTAAATTAAAGAGTTAGGCCTTTAAAGTTTAGTCTAATAAAGGGAAACTTCCTAACCTTGATAAAGAACATCTTTAATATTTATAGCTAACATTATACTTAATGATGGGAAACTAGATGCTTTCCCACTAAGATTAAGAGCAAACCAAGAATGTCGCCTCTCATCCTTCTTTTAGCACATTAGCTAGTGCTAATGCAGTAAGACAAAAAAGGAAAAAAAATGTATATAGATTGGAAAGTAAGAAAAAAAAATCTTCATTTGTAAATAACATGGTTAGAGAAAAATCCCAAAGAATAAGGAACAACAATAACAAACCATGGGAACAAAAGTGATTATACTAAGGTTGCAGGATATAAGATTAATATCCAAAAGTCAATTGGTTTCCCATATAACAGCAATGAAAAACTAGGGTTCCAAAATTCAAAATATCATTCACCAAAAAATTGAAAATAGTTAGGTATAAATATAACAAAATATGTACAAGATCTATATGAGGTAAACTGTAAAAATCTGATGAAATAAAAGATCTAAATAAGTGGACAGATATTTCATGTTTCATAGATTAAAAAGAGTCACTGTCGTTAAGATGTCAGCTTTCTCAACTTGATGTATAGATTCAGCACAATCTCTATCAAAATCTCAGCAGGTTATTTTGTGGAGTTCAGCAAACTGATTCTAGCTTATATGGAAAAACCAAAGAATCAAAATAGCCAATGGAGTACTGAAGACCAAAAGGCAAAAGTCAGAAGTATAACACCACCTGGCTGCAAGACTTACTATAAGGCTACAATAGTAAAGACAATGTGCTTATGACATAAATAATAGATTTTGTATGTATTTGTTTTGACACTATATTTTGTGATATATATTCCCTCAAAATAATGAAAATTGTTATCATTCTTACAAGTAAAAAATAGTCTTCAAAACTGACTGTATAGAATTGGGGTCCATACAGAAAATACAGGCTTAATGCATTTCTTTAATGAAGAAAGAAAAACGAAATCGGAATCTTATGAAAGCTGGAAATGAAAATGTTCTAGAGCTCATTTACATAGAGATATGGAAATTTTCCATCATAATCACAATGTGTTTTCTGACAAGTTGATTCTCTAAAGTTAGACTTCATAGTGCTTTGAGAAACAATGTCAAATGTGCATTGCAAGAAATTGCTGAATGTGAGTCCTTCATTGCAGTTTATCAAGTGCCATTTTTCTCACCCAACAATATCTATTCACAAGTCTACAATCAATGAATGAAAACTTCCTTTAATAATTTATTTGCACTGTATACGAGACTATTTTGAACAGCCCTTGGCTTTCACCAATTACATAAATCATTGTCTATTTTCCAATGCATCTGGTAGATAAGCAATATAAATAAATAATGGAAGATTCGGTAGGTATAAATAAGCTAAAAAGACATAGTTCTTTCAGATTTGAGGTCTAGGTTCAAATTTTCCTTTCCTTGTTAATCTACAGAAACCTAGATACGAAATTTTTGAAAACAACTATATAAAGTAATAATTTTAGTACTAACAGTGAGGTGGATCTCAAACCATCTGTTTTTCATACCTCCTTACATTCTTAAAAATTATTGAGAATCTCAAAGAGTTCTTTTTTCATTTGTTTAATGTCATTTAACATATGAGGAATTAGAGAATATTAAAATGATTCATAAATTTATTTTAAAATAATGATAATAAACTCCTTTATTATTTATATAAATAATTACATTTCCCAAAACTAAAGTAGTTAAAGAAAAAAGCAGTACCATTTTACATTTTGCAAGTCTCTTTATTGTTTGGCTAAATAAAAGAGAGCTGGATTCTTATGTCTGTTTCTACATTCAATGTATTACCATTTTATACCTCAAAAAGCCTGTGAAAAACTCACTACATGTTCATGTAAGAATGAGAGGAGGAAAAAGGCAAATATCCTTGTATTTTTTATGAATACGGTTTTGACTTCACCAACCCCTACAAAAGACTAGTGGACAGCCAGTGGTCTCCAGACCAAACTGTGTGAACTACTGAACTAAGCTTTACTGAATACTTATAATGTGTTAGATAGAAGTGCTTCATGTGAATAATCTCATTTGAACATGAAGATGGAAATTGTGTCTGAAAAAGGAAGAGCAATTTTTGCAAGAGCCAAGTTTAATAAATATACCCTCATACTCCACTCTGGTCACTGCTTCATTTCTTTCTTTCTATTCAGATACAAAACATGAAAATGTCTTCTCTGCCTGCTATTTTTACCTTTTCACTTCTTCCTCACTTTGGAACACACTGTAGTATGAATTCCACCTTTCCCCACCACATAATTAACACTTAATTACATGCCAAATGCAACATTTCCAAGCTTCACAGGCAAAGCTACACTGATAATTTTTCTGGGTTGTTATTCACCTATGTTACTTGGGCAAATACTTTAAAAATCTGCCAAAATGTAATAAGAAGGGTCATGATTTTCATGATGTAAAGTATGGGGCCATGATAGTATGAGGTTAAAAGAAACACTTTAAGGCTGAACTGTGACCAAAATCAAAGATCATGATAGTAACACTCAGATGTATGTGACTCATATAAGAAAGAAGTAATGCGGGGGGTGCCTGGGTGGAACGGCTGGTTAAGCAGCTGTCTTCAGCTCAGGTCATGATCCCAGGATCCTGGGATTGAGCCCCACATGGAGCTCCCTGCTCAGTGGGGAGTATGCTTCTCCCTCTCTCTCTGCCTGCCACGCCACGCCACCTGCTTGTGCACACTCTCTCTCTCTTTCTGTGAAATAAATAAATAAAATCTTAAAAAGAAAGAAAGAAGTAATAGGAAAATTAGAAATGAAGAAACACTTCAGAAGGTCAATGGTTATAATCCACTGTTTTCTAGCTCCCATGAAGTCAGATCCCATCTTACTCTTGATTGTTCTTTTACACTTGCAGGCTTTGCCTGGTTGCATGCCTAACAAAAAGGTTTATAATGAGTTTAGAGGTATAATATGAGTTTTCCATATAAAACATAATTTCTGAGGGAGCCTAATGAGGACATCTGAGAAAAGGAATCTGCAGCCTTGAACAAAGAGTGTATCATCATCTTAAATGTATGAGAAATATAAACATAGAAGGTTGATTTCTTGGAGGTTATTAAGTTCGTCTACAAAAGTGTTAGGACAAACTCCAGATCTTGACTCTGACTCCAATAAATTATCTATCCACTAATGTCTATTTCTATTTTTTGCAACATTCCCTTTCCTCATATGGTCATTGTTGGGTATTTCTCTCTTTATATACCACACACACACACACACACACACACACACACACACACACACTCCATTGACTCTGGGAAACTTATATGAAGGAATCTTACTTACTAGAAAATGATGTTCCAACATTTCTGAAATTTACAGGGCATGGAACAAATCAGGAAAGAGGTCACTTTCCTATCATATAAATATAGAACTGATGTCCCACACATTCTGTATTCAGTTTGAATTAAAAGCAAGTTTGGCAGGCTTCCAAAGTTTGAGAATGCCATTTGTTTGGTACCTTGCCATACATTTATTACACTACTCAATAAATAAAAATCTAAGATAAGATTGTCATTTTAATGCATCAATGACAGCGTAAAAATAGAGGAATCAAAAAGGAAATATCTTTGTGGTGTGATTTTAGGAGGTCTAATAGGAAAGATATTTTGAATCTCCTGGTCAAATGATTTTTTTTTTACAAGTGGGAAAACTGAGATACAAATAAAATGCATAAGTTAAAAGAGTGATAGTTATTTAAATGGATACAAATGTGACTTTTCCTGGCTATTGATATTTGGCTGTATGATAGCACTTTGAGATTCCTCGTAAACATTCTGTGAAATAATTTAATTCACCTACTTTTTAAAAAAGATTGTATTTATTTATTTGACACAGAGAGAGAGCACATGCAGGGGGCGCAGCAGAGGGAGAGGGAGAAGCAGGCTCCCCGCTGAGCAGGGACCTCAATGAGAGCCTAGATCCCAGGACCCAGAGATGACCTGAGCCGAATGCAGACACTTAACCAACTGAACTACCAAGGGTGCCCTCACCTACTTTTTATTATACTGTTGGCAGGTAACAAGTTCCAGTTTGATTCAAAGAGAAATTCACATTCTAATTCCATAATCAATTTTAATTCCCCTTCCCAACACACCAAGACAAAATCCAAATAATCTCAGATAAAGAATAATCTGAATTTCTTTATTCAGAGTATCCACTGTTGATGCATAAACTCTTTTAGAAAATTTAGATAATTTGTATGCCTATGTTTTCTACTCTAACTATAGAGTTTAAATCTGAATGAAATTTAACATAAAGACAAATGAAATATAATATATTGTGTTAAAATGCATACTTAGTATTTTAATGTTATTTCTTTACTTCTATAAAAATATAATTGTCATTCATAACTCAAAAATTAAAAGAATATTGGTACTTTTTTATTAAAAATAAGTGTGATTGGTACATGATCCTCTATAAAGTATAGGGAATAGATCGTGTTTCACTGTAACATTATACTGTTGTGAAATGTATAGAGAATTTCAAACCAGTAAAAGAAGCCAAGTAATATCTTTAGTGAGGATAATAATTGGATTCATTTTTTTTTTGGCCAAAGTTTTGAAAATAATAGAAATGAATTCAAATTCTGCATTACTTTTCATTCTCTACTCTAGGAATTACTTTTAAAATAGTGATATTAATAATTATATATTCATCACTCAAAGACTGAAAAATGTATTTCTGGATACTCTGGTATATAGTTACATTATTACCAGAATAAAGAATACATTTCATTCTATTACATAATACAAACTAACTCAACTCCAAGGTTTTGTTCACTATGCTGAATTTTTAATGATGGTGCAAAGCTGTGTTTTTACTCAGGGTGGGTGAAGGTCCATGGGCATATTAATCTATTCATAAATGGCAGTATCCCTCCCACTTTATACTAACTTAGTAGCTATAAAATCACATCTATTGTACGCATTGTATTCATGGACAAATATGTTAATTGGTCCTAACTGAATTACCTAAAGCACATCTGACAAATCAGGCATCACCGTATACTTAAAAAGTAATAGGGACCAATGCCAGGGGTAAAATGAGACATGAATGAGGTGACAGGCTGCTAACTTCCTCTACTTAGGACTTTTTTCTTCCACACTTTCTCCTTTTATATCTTTTTTATATTTTACACCTTTCTTTTACATCTTCAATACCAGGATACGATGACCCCATTAATGTCTGCAAACATGCTAATAAGGCAGACTTCATACCTATGGCCAAACCTTTTAGTCTGTTTCTCCAATACCTATAAGATGAGAATAGCATAGACATTTTACGCCTCAGTGCAACTGAAGGATAAAGTGTAAATATTCAAAATAATAAATGTGGTAGACTGAAGCATGATCATTATTGTCTCTCATTTGAGTTTTATGACCAGCCTGGTGGTTTCACACTGCAACAATATGAGCACAGGAAAAGCAACGTTTAATTTTCTGTTCCTAAGAGAAAATATCTGGGTTGGTGGTCCAGAAATACCACTTCATAAATTAATTTAGGTAGGTGTTCTATCTTTCAGTATCCAAGGTGTTTAATACACACTTTGGAATGGATGACTATTTGCTTTTATCTGTTGAATGACTCATGTAATGATAACCATGTGTGTTTGCTTTCTGTACACTGACACAGTTATCAGCTGGGTGACTTTGTATTGACATCTTATCCTAGTAACTAATAGCTACTTACTAGTTGGAGACATCTCATTTGAAATTTAAATCCCCACTCCAATTGAATCAGCAGTTGGTCAAAAGCCAAATTTAACTCATGAAAACAAAAGATGTGAAATATAGTTTAGTCAAAAAATCCCTGTGGCATTCCTCCTCTTGATTTACTACCTCTGATATAAGCCAGTACTCTGGTCACTGACTGCAATCACAGGTCGGGCCGTCAGAATTAACAGAAACTTCAAAGAAAAGAAAAATCAATTCCATTTACAGGAAGTTGGGGAGTTAGGATAAGGTAGTGACTAGTTCTGGTCCAACAGGTTAAGGGAAAAGTTAGCACTTCCAGAATTTAAAACTATAGATCAGCGATTCTAGCATTAGCTGCTGTTTCCAAAAGCTAAATGTATAAGACCTTATGTAGGCAGCTGTGCATATATTAATTTCAAAGAGAACTTTTAATTGAAGTATAACATACATATAAAAAACACATAAACCACAACTATATAGCTTAAAGAATTTCAGCAAAAATGCACCCGTGTAATTAGCACCCAGGTCAAGAAATTAAACATTATCATCACTCCAGAAACCGTGCACACTTTCAAGGTCACCAATTCCTGAAGATTAACGATAATCCTGATTTCTAAACTATGATTTCTTTTTTTTTTTTAAAGATTTTATTTATTTATTCGACAGAGATAGAGACAGCCAGTGAGAGAGGGAACACAAGCAGGGGGAGTGGGAGAGGAAGAAGCAGGCTCATAGCAGAGGAGCCTGATGTGGGGCTCGATCCCAGAACGCCGGGATCACTCCCTGAGCCGAAGGCAGACGCTCAACCACTATGCCACCCAGGCGCCCCTAAACTGTGATTTCTAAGATAGTTAGTTTTGTGCATGTTATATTTCCAATTCAAGGGTATTTGGTGGAGACTCCATTTTATTTGATGTTGACATATGTTAACTAATTTAAGCTCAACTAGTGTGACAAGTGGAGGGATTGATAGATAATACTAATGCTTCAGAAAACCAGAGCTAGAAAATATATTTTAAAGAAAACTTATGATTCCATTGATGTATAATATATATTAAAACACATTTTGGGGAACATAAGCGGAAAAGAGAAAATCTGCTGATCTTTCTTCCAATCGATGTCCCAGATATTAGTACTGTATGTCTTGAATTGAATACTAATTAGTGCTATAAAGTCAGACATGAGTTCAACTATTGACTTTGTCACTTGCTAGGTATTTGATCTTAAATGGATAAACTTCCTCAATCTTTATTTTCCTCTTTTGAAATAGAGATTACAACAGAACATAATTCACAATGTTTATAAAATTTAAAGGAGGTAATGAAAAAAAGGTTATCTTGATCCTGGGATATATAGTAAGTTCCCAATAAATTATAAATATAATCGATACCCTTTGGAGTATGTCATTTCAAGGAAGCCATCCTAATAATATATAAAATACAGGAAAGCTTTATGCATAAAATCATCACAGTAATGATATTTGTAGAAAAAAATAGGTATAGTAGACAAGTTTATTCAGGATTAAAAATAAAATGGACTGAAAAAACACACCCTAAATTTGCAAAACATCATATGAAAATATTGTGAGATAAAAATTGTTTGAATAGAATTTTGTTCCTCCCTATAATATTACAACATTGGGCAAATATTGAAAGATATATCTTTTCCTGATTACCACTGACAGTCCTGGCCTTTTAACTATTCACTACTTTTAAACAGTATTTTGAAATAAATAAAAGTCACTATTATTTTTAAATGGTTGGTATCATTGGTCTTGTGGTGAAAAACTGTATGCAATGTGAATGAAACTTAGACAGTCTCTTCAACAAATGGTTCTGGGAAAACCAAACAGCAAAATGCAAAAGAATGAAACTGGACCACTTTCATACATCGTACACAAAAATAAACTCAAAATGGATGAAAAACTTAAATGTGAGACAGGAAACCATTAAAATCCTAGAGGGGAACACAGGCAGATAACTCTTTGATATCAGCCATAGCAGCTTCTTACTAGATATGTCTCCTGTTGCAAGGGAAACAAAAGCAAAAATAAACCATTGGGACTACATAAAAACAAAAAAAATCAAACTTCTGCAGAGGAAGGGAAACCATCAACAAAACTAAAAGGCAACCTATGGAAGATGCTTGCATATGACATATCTGGTAAAGGGTTAGTATACAAAATATATACAGAACTTATCAAACTCAACACCCAAAACACAAATAATCCAGTTAAAAAACGGGCAGAAGACGTGAATAGACATTTTTTGAAAGATGACATACAGGTGGCCAACAGACACATGAAAAGATGCTCAACATCACTAGTCATCAGGGAAATACAGATCAAAACTACAGTAGGACATCATCTTACACAGGTCAAAATGGCTAAAATTAACAACACAGGAAACACCAGGTTTTGGTGAGGATGTGGAGAAAGGGGAACCTCTTATACTGTTGGTGGGAGTGCAAACTGGTGCAGTCACTCTGGAGAACAGTATTGAGGTTCCTCAAAAAGTTAAACACAGAGCTACCCAGGATGCCTGGGTGGCTCAGTCAGTTAAGCATCAGCTTTCAGCTCAGGTCATGACCCCAGGGTCCTAGGATCAAGTCCTGCCTCGGGCTCCTTGCTCAGTGAGGACTCTGCTTCTCCCTCTGCCTGTCACTTCCCCTGCTTGTGTTCACGCTCTCTCTCTCTCTGACAAATAAATAAATAAAATCTAAAAAAAAAAAAAAAATAGAGCTACCCTATGATCCAGCAATTGCACTACTAGGTATTTACCCAAAGGATACAAAAATACTAATTCAAAGGGACACATGCACCCTGATGTTTTTAGCAGCGTTACCTACAATAGCCAAATTATGGAAAGAGCCCAAGTGTCCATTGACTGATGGACTATCGGAATATTCCTCAGCCATAAAAAAGAATGAAATCTTGCCATTTGCAAAGATATGGATGGAACTAGTGAGTATTATGCTAAATGAAATAAATCAGAAAAAGACAAATACCATATGATTTCATTCATATGTGGAATTTAAAAAACAAAACAAACAAGCAAAAAAGGGGGAGAAAAAGAGAGGGAGGCAAACCAAGAAACAGGCTCTTAACTCAAGAGAACAAACTGATGGTTAGCAGAGGGGAGGGGGGATGGGTGAAAGAGGTGATGGGGATTAAGTACTTGCTGTGGTGAGCACCAGATGTTGTATGGAAGTGAAGAATCACTAAATTCTATATTTGAGACTAATAGTACACTGTATGTTAACTAGCTGGAACTCAAATAAAAACTTGAAAAGTAAAAAACAACAACAACAACAAAGAATGTTAATCTCATCTTGGTCATGGTAACCTTAGTTATTAAGTTTCGACTCTAGGCTATACCCATCTCACAAGTTTGAACAAGAGGTTCAGAAAAATATATGTCCCATAACAATAGCTTTATTATATTTTAATTATGTATTTCAGTTACTCTTCGACATATTCAGTTCAAATAAATGGGTGATACTATTCTAAAAAAAAAAAATCATATGGTCCAGGAAACAAGAAAGGGACAGAGTAGAAGATTCTAGTTCTGATAAAGAGGTGAATAAGACCTTTCAATTCTTTACTTATAAATAAGTATTGGTCAGAGCACTATTTATTGTAACCAAGATGCTTACATTTAATTCTAGAGATTCTGACGTCGATTTCTAACTTCTTGCTCATTTTTACAAAACAACAGAACACAAAATTCCTTTTGTTCACATTTTTTTAACTTGTGTGAAGGATTTTAATTTTTTAAGATTTTCCTTTTGAATCCTTCACATCCTTTCCTTTCCTTTATAACCCTGACGAAACTGTTGTTTAATAGGAAGTTGTTTATCAATAGATTTTGAGAACTATACTGAATTATTCCTTGGATGTCCATTTTGGTCAAGAACAAAATTCAAATGTTCATAATTTTAAAAAGACCAAACTGTGATTTTTGTTTTTATCAGTGATTCATTCATTCTTCCAGTAAACACTGAATGACCATCATATAATGCAAGGCCCTGGGCGAGATGAATCGATAAGAGCTAAGAAAATCGACATTCTGTCTTGGCTAGTTGAGCTTTGGGCGGTTTTTATATAGAATACACAAAGCCACGGCTTAGTGATTTAATGAGGCAGAGACGAAATTACTGCCTGGATGTAAAGGCCTGCCTTCACAGTTGACTAGAAGGCCACTGGGAGGTCAATCTAGCTATTTTGTTTGTATTAATGAACAACTTAGATACAATTCATTGCTTACCCACTGCATGTTATGACAAAAATAAAATTTAAAAATCTCAAAGGTTGACTCAAAGTTATGTGTTAGCTTCTCAGGGAAAAATTTTAACTATTTCATGTCGGTCTTGGTGTCTCGCTACCACATATGCCATATATAAAGCATCATTTAGTTTTCTCTGACTCCAAAATCCTTGAAATGAAAATAAAATGTATTTGTAGGAAATGTATTTTTATGAATTTTTAAGATAGTATTTGTAGTTAACACTTTCACTAAAGCTTTCCTTATGTCAATAACAAAAACATCCAAAGAATTGTAATACCAAACCACCTTTTTCAAACAAAAGGGAAAAGAGTGTTCTGTGTTAGTTTGATAAATACACTAACATACTTCAAAGGCTTCTGAGTCATGTTGATCAGATGAATTGTAACTAAAAATGATATCTAGATACCCTCCATTCTTTAACAATACAGACACATAATTTTTAAAAATTGTCACATTAGTAGATAATTTAAAAGAGAATAGGTAACATGATTGGTAATGATATAGAGGAATTTACGCTTGAGAGAATCAGCTAATTATGCTGACCAAATAAATTCTTGTTTTTTTCCCCAAACTGATATTCTGTGTATTTAATCATTCAAAGCAATATAGAGGAGGCTAGATAAAATAAATATATATAATATTAAAAGCATGTAAAAAGTGTATAAACCTCACAAAAATCAAATGATCAAACTATGCTGTTAAAGACTTAGAATCCTAAACATGGAGAAGAAAACTTGTCAAGAGTCAAAGTCAATCCTTACATAATTTGAGAAAAGTGGCAATAATGTCATGTGTCAAAATTTTCAAGATCCTATTGTAATTATAAATATTAGAATTTTCTTCCTTCTAATGATTTTATTAGTATGGGCACAAAATTGACATCTATAGTACATTGATAATGTAGCTGAATACAAATATTTGAAATAAGTAACTTACATAAATGCAGTGGGTTTTAAAATATCAACTCTGCGTGACCATTCATTTCCCATGCTTTGCATCTGTACCCCCAAATTGCACAATTCAATGTGTCTTTGTTCTGTGTCTCTGTGTACAGCGCAGCTAGGTTGGGTTGGGAGCTGTTGTGCCATTTTGCAGACCCAGGTTTTCAAGAGCAACAGTATTGAACTCAGGCATTCCATGAAGCATGGTGGCAACATTGGGTTTTGCTTGGTTCAGGTAAAAATGCAACTACCCACAATTGCTTGTGTGAGCCACCTGATTCTCTGGAGCTTGGGCTAAGCACAAAGGGTATTTTGATACCCCTGCATTACACCAGCAGAGAGTTTCTGTACCTGTGTTTCCTCCCCAGAGGAAAAGTCTAGAATTGAGATGCTGTTGGTAATACAGCTGGAAACAAGGTGAGATTCATAGTAACATTTTTCATGAAAGGTATTAATAGCTGTCAATTAATCCAGGGGTTGTAATCATTCTTACATACATCTTGCAGGAATTTAGATCATACGCTTTAATTTTTATAAATATAGATATTCCAATGTCTGTCAAGCTTATGTAGAAACCTAAGAACTATGAACAGTGCTATCTCTAAAGGGTGGCATGTATTGGGGAAGGATAAAGAAAGGAGATAACATTTACAGAGAGTACTCAATGATCTGTTTCACATGGGTAATTTCTTAGTTTAAAACACAAAGTTGAATACTCAAGATGACTCTGAGTAAAGAAATGCCAGTCATTGAACCTTTCGGAGTTTAGATGTGTTTTCTCTTCCATTTTTAATTGTCATTTCCTGATTGTTTTTTCAGTTTGTCACATAAGCCTGTCTTGCTGCTGTCTGTGGAGACTACTGTCTGATTGTGGATATCCCCTTCTGTCCGTGGATGTCACCACTGGTATAATCTAGTCATGAGGATGGAATGTTTACAACAGTTTCTTTTTTCATCTCTGATCATCTCTAACTGCTGTATACAACACAATTTCCTTTTCACTAAAACCGTGAATTATACATGAAAGTGATTAGTATGAGATGATAATCCTGTACACATTTACATCCAATACATGGCTTAGGAGCAATTCCAGGGTGGAAAAACAAGGATGATGGACAGAAATCACAGTTAGATGATGCAAGCTGAGGAACTGGATGCTGAAATCCCATTATTTGTTGACAACTATTAATTTCTTGGCTGGATAATAGCAGAATGCATCACTTTCCCAGTCATTCAATATTTGCAGTAGGTAGAGGGGAAGAGATGGGCTTGTGTCCATGGTGGCAGCCACATTTGAAAGCTGACCTCTCAATTTAATGACTTTAGAATGAAAACCAGAAGGAAGTGTGGGCCTTTGCAAAGGTGGGCTTTACTGGGACCAGTGAGGAGGGGTGGATTTGCCTACAAAGAATTAATAGTATTCATTAAATAAAGGGCACATTGCATAGCACTGAATATTCAGCAGTGGACTGGAAGAGTAAAAGGACAGGTTCTGGAACAAGTCTGCCATTAACCAGCCATGTGGTGTTGAGCTACTTCAAACCTCAGTTACCCCATCTGTAGAAGGAGGTGCTTGGTCACTATGGTCTGTAAGGACCTCCCACCTCTAAGCTCTTCATTATATATGTCTATGACATACATGTGAATCCTGCTTAGTGACTGGTGTTCATGCTTGGGTTGCAACCTCCTCCAATATCAGAACAAGATTGAAATACTCATTTTCTGATCTTCTTTCTTCTCAATTCTGCATCTGTTTCCAGTATTTTAGTAACTACAATCCCACTCTGACTCTACTGCTTTGTTCCTACTGAAAGAATAATTCAGCCTGAGGAACTACTAGACAAGTGTGTCACTCTTTTCAGTGTGCACTGATTTTTCCAAAGATCAGGTGGAAAGGCAATGCATGACACCAAGAAGTGAGTGGTCAAGAATTCAGGCATCAGAGGCAGATAATGGGGAGATGTTTTTGACAGGGGACCTCCCAGAAGGCTGGTCCACTGCCATAAATCCATTTGCCCTTGTTTCTTCTACTTTCTCTCTCAGAGGCTGAATCATTCCTCCACTGGTTTAGCAGTGACCAATATTTATATAGTCATTATAATGTAAAGAGCAATTTTTATAGATATAATAGTGGGGGAATGGGGAAAAGCAGAGGTTGTATGAGAGTTGAAGCTTCACCTACTATATAAAAAAGTCAATAGGTAAAGTTTAAATTTGGTAAATATAAAATAGCAGCATTCATTAATTAATTTACTAGAGATTTATTAAATACCTATCATGTATCTAGCATTATACAGTCACCAGGGTTACAAGTGAAAACACATCCAAAAATTCTTGCCTTCATGAAACTTACACATGGGCATGGGAAAAAGATTACTCAAGAGAAATAAATAAAATTCATGGTGTATTAGGTAGTGATAAGTGCAAGAAATAATGATGTGAAGCATTGCCTCTATAAGGGCCACTTGGTATTTTAGCTAGAAAGGAAAGCCTTCATAGAGATAGTGCATTTGAGGTAAAACCCTCAAGGAGGTAAGGTAGTGAGTCTTGCACATAGTAAGGGGAAGAGCATCCTAGGCACAGGGAAAAGTTAGCTCAAAAGTTGTAAGGTGGGAGCATCCTGGTTTGTTCAGGAAAGCAGCCCACCTGGTATGTTTGATAAACACCAAGCCTCGTATGTTTGAGGAACAGCAAGGAAGCCACTACACTGTAGACAAATGAGTGAAGGGGAGAAACAGGTAGTGAGGTCAGAGAATTGAGGGGTCCTGTGTGATTTAAGAATATTAAGGTAAATATCAGAAGAAACCACACAAACACAAATAATGTTATGTAGCCATTAGAAAGTATTAGAATTGATATGTACAAAACCTAATGTGGAGACAGGAACTTCAGAAAGGAAAGTCCCTGGGAGTATTCCACATTTCATTTATGATATAGGGAAACAAGAAAAGCATTCTATGCCAAGAAAGAGTCTGGGATTTAAAAAATACATAATATCCATCTATTAATGAGAATAGGTATTTGGCTCAAAAACCGTGAAATAAATCTATGTTGGGGCCAAATTTGATAACTAACCAATGAAAGAAAAACTAATACTTGCAAATTGGAAAGCCCAGTTTCTATGTGTAAATAAATACAGAATGACTTCAAGTTGACATTTGCAAAGAAAATTAAAACTTTCAATGTTATCCATATTTTGTTCTCTTCTCCTTTGATATATGGAAGAATTACTTTTCTTAGCCACCTTTGTGGGTGGGGCAAAATATATAATTAGTTCTAAGCAATGTTCATAGGCAGAAATGAAATGTATTGTGTCCAGGCTCTAGTACTGAATTGCCTTGTATGTTACTCTTTCCCTGCTACCCTGACCGGAGAAATATATCATGATGGAGCCTCTGTCATCTTGTGTTATTAAGTGTCCATGATAAACTGATTTCCTCTGATGCCCACGTTAGACATGTAACATAAGAAATAAAAGTAAACCTTTATTCTTTTAATCTACTAAAATTTGGGGATTGGTAATTAACACAGCAAACCCTGGCCTGTTCTGACTGATCCAGCAAACCAAATTGTGTGGGATCCAATTAATTTTACATTGTCAGTGCGAATGCTTTTAGAAAAAGAGATAAAAGATTTTTATCCTTTAGAAAATATTCTGCTATAATTCTGTTTGACTGAGAGTAGCAAATATATCTAAGTGCCTAATAGTAGAACCAGAACACAGGCATTGATGAGTTACTACTAAATCAGTAATTCAATGTGAAATATTTCCTTATTCATTATCGGGAGGATTATAATATTATTTCCCCTTCTTCCTGATGTTTAACAGTATTTATTGGCTTTTGTAAATAAATAATTAAAATGGCTCTTTGGATGAAACTGTCAAACATTGAGTTGCTGGCCTCCAGAGAGCAGAATGCTAAGAATATCTTGGAAGTGACACTTAAATGCAGAAGAAATAAAAATTGAAGAAAGTAATGCAGATACTGTAGATAACTCATCATTACTAAAGCTCTTAAAATAGAAAAACCTATAGAATTCATCATTTTCAAATTTATTTTGTAAAGTTTCACTGAAGTCTTATTTTTAAGACTGTTGAATTTATTAATCTGTATGCTTTTCAAAACAAAGAAGCACAGAGTACTCTGCTAACTTGAGGATGACATTCTACATGTTTCAAAGGTTTTGAATTTTAGCAAAAATATTTATTGAAAAATAAATATTCTTTTCTATTTGGGTTGAAACATGAAATAATTATTTGTAAAACCAATAACATCCAAGAGAATTGACTCAAGATGAAGCTTTTCTTATTTAATACTGTCCATATTTTAAGCCCTTGTTGATGCTTATTTTCCAACAGTCCATTAGTATCCTAGAGAAGAACTGCAAATGGATTTTATGATTTAGGCCTGTGTTTCAGGAATGGACTATTTAATGGAGAAATGAAGTGTTGAAGATTACTACATGAACGATGTCCTCCAGATTACTGAATATTAAAAGATTTTGCTTAGAGGTAGACTCTGACACTCACAAGAAGGCATTATTTTTCTGATTAAGTACTAATTAAATTGTGTATATTTATTTAAATGGAAAGATAAGCCAAAAAACTCTGATAGATTATTTAAGCCCCCTCTTTTACATACCAAAGAACATCCAGCCACTGTTGCATTCATTCTTTCATTCACTCATTCTTTAAGAGGCAAGTATTGACTGAGTAAGTGGTAAATGAAAAATGACATACCAGATACAAGTGACACAGAAATAAAAAATGCAGTTCTTGCCCTAAAGGAATTCACTTTTTGGGTAGTCTGACTGTCAAATAGCAAATACCAAAGTGAATGAGAGCAGGGACTCTGGAGTCATATGGACATAACTGGATTCAAATCCCTCTCTGATTTGTCAATTACTAGGTATGTGACTTTCGGGAAATTTTTCCTTGTCAATGAAATGTAGATTATATTATAGCCTGTTGGTTGGATTAAATTAGGTAATATACTACTACTACTACTAATAATAATAATGTGTGCATGTATATATATATCAGAAAAATCACATACTTGAATTTAATATATGGTGATGAATATGGCAATATATATTTTTTTAATGTGAGAGCTATTACAAAAGCAGGGATGATGAAGGGCACCTTATTCAGTCTGAAGCTGTGGGAATGGAGTTGGCAAGGTGCACACAGAAACTGACAGTTGGGTCAAAGCTTGAGACCCGAGGAGAACTGAGAGAGCTGAGCTGTGGAAAGAAGTCAGAGGGTATGATGTGTGCAAAGGTGCAGAGAAGGGAAACTGTGGGGCATTTAATGAACTGCAAATATTTAGTATGGAGGGTGTTCTTATGAAATTAGTGAGAGATGAGGCTGGAGAAATGGAAAATGATTTGAATTTCATTCTGAGTGATTCATCATCTATCCTAAAGAGGGTAGCCATCCAAGCAACATGAGTGAAATAATCAGACATGAAATCTTTGCTTCATATGAGTAGCAGAATCAAGCCCTCTTAGTGGTTCGGGAGTGTTGAAATGAATTAGAACACAATTTACACTTCAGTATTGGAGAATTACACTTCAGTATCAACATACACATGGAGCCTTTGTACAGGTACGTGTGCAATTAAGGATACACTTTTCACTTTAGAAAATAATAGGAGAGTTTATAATACAAGTAAAATATACAATATTTATTCAGCATGTGTTTACTGAGGATTAATCTGTGACAGGTACTATGCTAGAGTCTTCAGTGATAAACACAAAAGACTGTTTCCTTTTTTTTTTTAAGATTCTATTTATTTATTTATTTGAGAGAAAGAGAGAGTGAGAGAGCTCAAGTGATCAGAGAGAGGGGCAGAGGGAGAGGGAGAGAGAGAATACTCAGGCAGACTCCCCCCTGACGTGGGGTTCAATTTAGGATCCTGAGATCTTGACATGAGCTGAAATCAAGAGTGGGATGCTTAACCAACTGAGCCATCCAGGCGCCCCTAAAGCCTGTTTCCTTTTTTTAAAGAAGCTTACAGTCCGAGTGGGTGAAAGAAATAAGAAAGTAATAAACATTTCATGTTACCGGTGATCTAACAGAAGTTTATGAAGCAAATTAGTGGCATGGGGAAATGAGTCACCAAAATCTCTTAGGGAAGACCAACATCAGAAGGACCAAAAGGAGGCTGTTGCAATGGCTGAAGTTAGATTATGATGGCTTGAACTGTATCAACGGCAGTGTGGACAGAGACAAGGGACAGATACTAGCTATACTCACTGCATAGGAGAGTATAAGGAGGGCCCCAGGCTGCATTGTAGAACCCTAGTGTAGGCAACTGGAAATCAGTATTCGAAAGCAAAAGCGCTAACCAGAAGAATCACAGAGTCTGAATAGTTTAGATTTAGAAGTTACTTTGTGTCATCTCCACCAATGACCCCTCCTTTCTCACCATTCCATGTTATCCTAGTTAGGCTTCACTTTGGAAGACCAATGTGTGGTCCTAAGCCCATACTTCCATAAAGGATAATAGGTGGTTCAAATCTTTGCTCCTTAGCGTTTCTGTGGAATCTATAAAATATTTCCTTACTGATGAGATTCCATATTTGAAGTAAAACAAAATATCAGATTTATCTGTGAAAGTGGTGTCACACACACTGAAGACTACTATAAAGGCATCAAAATAGTGTGGGGGTTGAAGGCACAGTACAAGAGACCTGAGGTTTCTCTCCCACATTCAGAAGTGCCCTCCGGTGGGCATCCTCCCCTGTGGATTTCAATGGATCTGCCATCACAGTTACTTTTGCTGAAAGTCACTTTATCTGGTGATTTCTTTTTTTGTGTAGAAAGTTTATCCCACTCAAAGACAAATGGGCAGTGACATTTCTTCCCAATTGGAAGTGTATAAGCTCAGTGTGAACAGCTGTTGGAACAATTGTGGGTGAAAATTTTGCTTTATAGGAAGCAGCCTTGATGAGCACACACGGTCATACTGCCCTCAGACTCTATGCCCATCTGTTCGGCTGGCTGAGTGCCCACTCACTTGTTGGTCAGACTTTAGGACATACAATGCCTCAGTCAGCAAGTTCCAGTTCCTCTCCTGCCACAGCACTGACCCCTGGATGGTAGATGCTCCTTTACCACAGGTAAGCTGCAAACGGTTGCATCAGATTTCAATCCCTCTTCTTACTAGCTCATCAAAAAAATAAAAAAAAATATGGAAGGCGTATAGTATCGAAGGCCAGAATATATTCAATCTGTTACTGGCTTTTATTTTTCCTTTTTATTCTATTCCCTCCAAGGCTGAGAGGGTCAGCATAGCATGCCATGATCACTCACATCAATCACTACATGTTGATGCTTCTTTGGTTTTCATAATGAATAATTTCCTTATAGGTTCCCCCTTTTCACAAAAAAAGTCAAATAAGATACAGGATAGGAGTATGGAAACAATTTTCCTGACCTTAATTTATTTTATTTTATTTTTATTTTTTTAATTATTTTTCACTTTTTGTTCCCTTGTTCCTTTATTTCTATTTCTTATTTTTCAGCCTTTTTGACCCTCTCCTTTACTTTTTTCATAAGCTTATGATTCCAGTTTACTTTTCCCATCCACTGTACTGGATCCAACCATGCCTCGTATGTCCCTGACCTTTTTCAGTTTCCCGTGAAGCCTGAAATCTCTTCACACTGTTAATTCCTCTAATGATTTTCTTCTTTCTTAATTGAGCCTCCAGTTTGCCTTGTCACTGATCCCTGTTCATCTTCAGAAGTTTGAATTCTTGATGTTTTCAGTCCTTTTGTAAGCAGTCTCCTTTTAGTGGATCACTTTCTACTAACGCAGAGAGAAACAATGGTATATTCTCTTATAATTCTTTTCTTCTATTCTTCTGATTAGCTGCATTCCATCTGACACTCAGCACAGGGAATAAAGCTCAAAGGGAACTTAACTTTAAACAAGTAAATTTCTCTGCAGAAACACATTAATGTGCTTTCCATAAACCCGTTTGCCTGAGAGGCTGGTCTATATAAATCTCTGTCATTTGCGGACTGAGCATCACGGGAACCTCAGGCCAGAAATTCCAAGTTTCAGAGATTTATAACATGTAAGATGAAGTGTGAGCACAGGGTGAGGTTATACTCATTACTGTTCTTTTCCCCTTCTTTCTGGCTGTGTGTCTGCTTTCCCTTCCAGCCCACACCAGGATGGCAAAATCAAGAGACGGGGCACTTCCGAGGGATAGTGAATATAAATATGGAACAATTGTCACTTCCCTGTCTTGCCCAAACAGCAAATCACCTTGGTTTCACAGAAACTTATGTAGATTGTGTGATTGTGTTTGTTGTTGTCACCGTTCGTCAATTAAAAAAGCAGATAGCAAATAATATATTGCATTCATTGCTTCAATAAGGGTTTATCAAGTGGACAAACTTGTGAAAGGTAATGTTGTAGCCACTGGGAAAGGGTGAGCAAAACTTTAGAAACGATGTGTCAGAAAATGCAATTAAAGTTATATTTCTGTTTAACCAACGTATTAAGTTTAATAAAGCCCTTAATTGCCAAATATTGAAAATGTTACTAAATTTAGAAATAATTAAGCCCTACTAAGAATAAAAATACTTAATTTTTAAAATTAATTATTTTAAAAATTGAGGTATAATTGACACACAAGATTGTACAAGTTTAAGGTGTGTGATGTATTGAATTCATATATTTATAGACTGCAATAGGATTAGCACTGTATCTTTAGCTAATGTCTCTATCATATCACATAATTATCACTTATTTTTTTGTGGTGAGAAAATTTAAGATCTAACCTCATAACAAGTTTGAGGTTTACAATACAGTATTATTGACAGTAATCACTGTTGTGCATTTGCTCTCAGAACTTATTCGTCTTCTAACTCCAAGCTTGTATCCTCCCTGATTCCCCCAGCCCCCAAACCCCTGGTAGAACCACAGGAGAACCACTGTTTTACTCTCTGTTTCTACAAGTTCAGCTTTTTTAGTCTCCACATGTAAATAATACATTATAGTATTTGTCTATCGCTGTCTGGCTTCTTATTTTTTTTATCTGTTTCATTATTCCTTCATTTTTTAATAATAATTTTTTATTATGTTATGTTAGTCACCATGCAGTATATCCTTAGTTTTTGATGTAATGTTCTATGATTCATTATTTGCATATAACACTTAGCTGTCTGGCTTCTTAATGAGAATTAAGCTTACTGCCATCATGGTGCATCCTTATTGTTGCAATAGCAGGATTTCCTTCTATTTTTATGGCTAAATAATATTCCATTATATATGTTTATATACATACACACTGAAGCTTCTTTATCCATTTATCTGACACTTAGGTTCTTTCCATATCTTGGTTATTATGAATAATGAAGCAATAAACACAGGAATATAGGTATTACCTTGTAAACCTGCCTTCATTTTCTTTGGATATATGCCAAGAAGTGGGACAGCTGGGTAATACTGTAGTTGTATTAAAAAGTCTTAATATTTTTGAGAGCTAACTATTGGTGCTAGGCTCAGAATAATACAATGAGGTGGGTTGCCATTTTAAATACCATTTTGAAGGAAATTGGAATTCAGGAAAGTGAAGTGGCTTGCCCATGGCTAGTAAGAGATTGGGAAAGCAGTCTTGATGTGGCCATGCAATTTCTATATTTTTGCTTTGGTAATATAAAGGGATTTTCTTTTTATCTAGTTTTGGTCAATCTGGGTACAGAAAAATCTTAGTCTCTGCTAATATAAGTATTAAAATTCAATTTAAATCATTGTCGTTATAATGTGGAATGGTCCCTTGACTATGTTCTACAAAATGTTGACTGCTTTGTACTTATTTGGGAATTGCTCCAGACATCTTTCTTCCCACTGCAAATGCTCTTTTGGCAAAAACATAGCTATGTCCTCTTTCTCCCATCAGCATTCCATCAGTTGCAGCAAACTCAAGAGCATTTTAAACCTATTTTAGTGAAGAGAAGAATTTTCTTAAGAAGACCTGAACTGAAAGCTAGTTCAGATAGAAAGCTGAACCCTATGCCAATTCTTATAAAATTACATTAAGTGTTATAGTCCAAGATATTCTATCTCTTTTGCAGAATCTGCTGATCTAAGTTTCTTCCTCTCCATTCTCATCCCCATATTCAGCCTAAAGAGCTAACAGCTTTGTCTTGCTTAAAAGCTATCAGAGCCATCTATCACCAACATGAAAGCCTATTTAAAATCCCCAAGATTTCTGCATTATGATAGGATTAATTAGGTTAAACACTCAAGTCTGACATTATATATTAACATTTTGCCATTTGGCATCATTTTTGTTTATTTTATTGATAATAAGCATACCAACTAGATCAAAAAGTAAACAATTTAAATAGCATCACTATTTTGGACACATTATACCAAATATTGTGTCCTTTGTGAAAACAAAGGAGAGAACTTTGCAGTATTGATATCATTCACGAGCATCATTTAATTTGATTTTAAATTAGTGCAAGTGATTTATATTTTTTTTCATCAAATCTTGATGTTCTATTCTATTCACTTGGTTATTATCACATACACTTACATGCAAGTAAATGACATGGAGAGAGAACTGTATTGATGGCAGTGGATTATGTTTGGAATCACAGAATATGTTAGGGGACCATGCTAGAGGGTATAATATAGAGCATGCTGATTAACAAGTCCTAATGTGCATATAACGTTTCATTGATTCTTTGTTCATAACAAAGTCATACCGTTTTGACACCGTTTTGCAGAACAAGGTAAAACATAAGTATGTAGTCATTAAACGAGGTCAATTTATATAAAAAGCCCAAACTTCCATAGTCTTTGAAGTTAGCATCAGGCAGAGAACCCAGGTCCACATAGTTTCCCAGAATGAAAACGGTTATCATCTCATCTGAAATGCAGAGTGTGACTCTTTATATAAGTTACCTTCAAATTTAATACAAAACAACATCCTTCTGCCTATGTTATGAAGATCTCCAAAGAATTATTATATGTAATCAAACACATGATACACAAATCTTCTTTAATATAAGTATATGCATACATAATACATGTGCAATATATGTATGTGCAATATAAAATAATATGTATGCATATATATGTGTGATAGATGTGAAATGATGTTATAATATTTGTCTTAATGTTGCTGTGAATTTATGCTCTTTGGTAAACTGTAAAAGTTATAGTTATAAAAGCTATTTTCATAATATTTATACTTGTGTGTAAAATTTAAAAGGTGATCTCTGCAGAAATCCAATGATTTAAATTATATCCCTGTTGCCTTTAAACAAAGTAAAACTTTCAGAACAGTATTTTTAAAATGTAGGACCCCCATCCCTTCGGACTTGAAAGGCTCGAAATATTTATACAGTACTTTCTGTGCATTTGATAAGTTAGAAAATGAAAGTATTTGGTGTGCTTTAACATAAACCAAACAAAATATGGCTATCCTCCTATTTAGATAGGCTAAAAATTGTTAGGCAGGAGGTTGTGGAAAGAACAAAATGAGTTTGAGAAAAAGGATCACTTTGAGAGAGGGAGGTTGTTAAGAAGCCCACTGGAAAAGGACAAAAGCTGGACTGTATTGCTGTGACTTAGGTGACAATGGTTGGAGGTTGACAATGTGAAGATGAGCAGTGAAGGCAAGAGGTAACATTGCTTATTCGGAATGTAAAATTGGTGGCTACCTAAATAACTGCTAGATAAATCAACATGAAAACATTCTTCCCAAGATAAAAGTTAGAACAAGAGGCTTTTATTAAAGGAAATGCCAGTGGTTCTTCCAGATAATAAAACCTTCTGTTAAATTCCACTTCATTTAGTTTAGCTGAAGTACAGAATTTAGGGATGGGAGGTATGCTCCCATTCCGAATTTCTTCTGAAAACACAAACTTGCGGATGTGATTAAAAAAAAAAACCAACCTATGAAGAAGTATGATATCAGTGCTCAGTATACACAAAACTAGCTTATTAAGCCTGGGCAGTTGGAAAACAGTTTTCATCATTCTTGTTTTTGTTTTTATATGATTAACACTTGGGTTTCTGAGAATACACACACACAAGCACACACATACCTGAAGTTTCTAGACAAAGTGCATTTTTAAAAAATGTCATAAAATAATTATTTTGTATAAAAATAGGTAGATTGATAAGATATTTGATGTTTATTTCTTTTTTAAATTTTTTTATTATATTATGTTAGTCACCATACAGTACATCCCTGGTTTTTGATGCAAAGTTCGATGATTCATTAGTTGCGTATAACACCCAGTGCACCATGCAATACGTGCCCTCCTTACTACCCATCACCAGCCTATCCCATTCCCCCACCCCCTCCCCTCTGAAGCCCTCAGTTTGTTTCTCAGAGTCCATAGTCTCTCATGCTTCATTCCCCCTTCTGATTACCCCCCCTTTCTTTATCCCTTTCTTCCCCTACCGATCTTCCTAGTTCTTATGTTCCATAGATGAGAGAAACCATATAATTGTCTTTCTCTGCTTGACTTATTTCACTTAGCATAATCTCCTCCAGTCCCATCCATGTTGCTGCAAATGTTGGGTAATCGTTCTTTCTGATGGCTGAGTAATATTCCATTGTATATATGGACCACAACTTCTTAATCCAGTCATCTGTTGAAGGGCATCTCGGCTCCTTCCACAATTTAGCTATTGTGGACAATGCTGCTATGAACATTGGGGTGCATATGGCCCTTCTCTTCACTACGTCTGTATCTTTGGGGTAAATACCCAGTAGTGCAATGGCTGGGTCATAGGGTAGCTCAATTTTTAACTTTTTGAGGGACCTCCACACTGTTTTCCAGAGTGGCTGTACCAACTTGCATTCCCACCAACAATGCTGAAGGGATCCCCTTTCTCCACATCCTCTCCAGCAATTGTTGTTTCTTGCCTTGTCAATTTTTGCCATTCTAACTGGTGTAAGGTGGTATCTTAGTGTGGTTTTGATTTGAATTTCCCTGATGGCTACTGATTTTGAACATTTTTTCATGTGTCTGTTAGCCATTTGTACGTTGTCATTGGAAAAGTGTCTGTTCATATCTTCTGCCCATTTTTTGATTTGTTTATTTGTTTCTTGTGTATTGAGTTTGAGAAGTTCATTGAAGATCTTGGATACCAGTCTTTTATCTGTAGCATCATTTGCAAATATATTCTCCCATTCCGGGGGCTGCCTTTTAGTTTTTTTGACTGTTTCCTTGGCTGTGCAGAAGCTTTTTATCTTGATGAAGTCCTACAAGTTCATTTTATACTTTTTTTCTTGCCTTTGGAGATGTGTCATGAAAAAGTTTGCTTTTGGTATGTTGTAGAGGTCGCGTTGTCTCCTCTAGGATTTTGATGGATTCCTGTCTCACATCGAGGTCTTTCATCCATTTGGAGTTTATCTTTGTGTATGGTGTGAGAGAGTGGTCAAGTTTCATTCTTTTGCATGTAGCTGTCCAATTTTCCCAGCACCATTTATTGAAGAGACTGTCTTTTTTCCACCGGATGTTTTTTCCTGCTTCATCAAAGATTAGTTGCCCAAAGAGCCAAGGGTCCATTTCTGGGTTCTCTATTCTGATGTTTAAAACCTTTTAAGTAAATTCAACTTTACCTGTTAGGTTTTCTACTTTCAAAAAACTCAAAGCAAAAACATCCAGGTAAGTATTCTTCTAATAGCTCCATAAGGGAGTAAAATACTGTATTTAGTGTATGTACAGACTCACTAAGCTACAAAGTCAGTTAGTAAAATGCTTCGACACATGTCCTAATAACTGTGGAGATGGCTTCTCACTCAGTCACTAAACACTTTTTGTTCAAATGTTAACAGTCTCAGAGGAGCTCTGGGATATCCACAGAATTTTGATTGTATTTTATCTTTGATAAAAATTCAATTTGCAGGGCATCCATGAATAGCTCATGTATGCTTCTTAAAAATTGTTCTAATAATAACAACATGTTTCCTCTTATTGGGTATTTAGCTCAGAGTTGTTTACTTGTTTTATAGTTATGAGTGGGGAGACTGGTAGAGGTCAATATCACTTGCAAACCCAAAGAATAGATGCACATTGCTTGAGGAACACTATTGCAAGCCAAACTTGGCCTGCTTAATCAAGTATATAGTAAAAAGCTGGTAACTAGCCTGCAAAGAGTCAAATTAAATTATGAATACTGTCTCTTCCACCCTGCTTGATTGTTAGAGTGTGGTGTGGAGGGAAGTGTGTGGGCTTTGGATTGAGGAAATCCTGAGCTTAAAAGTAGGCAAATCAGCCTTGATGAGCCTCAATGTTTTTAACTGTTCAATGGGGATACGAATACCTTGTCCGTGGCTTGTTTTCAATGAATTAAATGAGATAGTAGATATACAATGCTTGGCGTACCAAACTTTCCTGAAAACTATCAGTGAATCTTATTACCTTTTTAACCCAATCATTCAAAATAAAGCAGAGGCTTGATTTTTGGTTGTATATTCCTGCCTATCTTTGTAATCCGGGAAGCTAAGCATCTTCATAAAATACTAACTACCCCCAAAACTTACGCCATAAAATTTGGATTTATTTTATGTAAGATTCCTTTACGTAGTCAAGCATGAAATTGACAAGTGCTTTGATGGCATTTTTCCATTTAATTCCTCAGACACAGAAACCAAAATGATTCACAACCATATTATGTTAATGATCACAGTTTCAAAATGCCCCAGAACCATAATAAATAACTTATGACATCCATAACCATTTTGTGACTCATTGTTCATAACCAAAGGACTTCCCTGACATTTATATACTCTGTTAAGCCACCCATATCTGTGTAAAATTTTTTAAAAAGGCATTAGCAGGTATGTTTTATACTAATCAGAGCAAGGCTATTCAAGCTTATGACCCAAAGCATGTTGAAAGTCTCAGTTCTTAGCACAGGCTGTCCTTCAATTATGGAGAAACCTGCCTATTACTGCACATTAATTAAGTATAAAATTATGAACTCTCTCTATATTTTTGTGTCCTGACACTGCAAATGGCATTAGTTGAAATATTATTTTTATATGCTTTAACAACTTAATACATTAAAGGGTGGCATAAATGTCTCTTGACTATCTTTTTTTTCCTGATAGATGCTGCCATTTAATTGCATTCAGAGGTTTATGAACTAAAATCATGTGACTCTTTAACCTTCTGAGGCTTGCAGCGTAAGCATCCAAGAAGAGAAAATGCACCTTAGGCTTTTAGGGAGGATGGAGAGTATACAGCCTTCATCAGAGTCCTCTTTGTTAAGGAGAGAGAGTCATAGTAAGGGCAGGAATTGCTTTCCAATGAGATGGTTTTAGGCTCTTAGTTCTCAAAGTTACCTAGTCTTTTGAATTCATTATTAAAACACAAGGAAGCCCAAGAGGGCTAATGCCATAATCTGTTTTCAGACCACAACCTGAGTCAGCATTTGAGCACCAGGCCTAGACAGAAGAGGGCATTACTACGGAAAAGTGGGAGTAAGACAAAAATACTCCTACTGACCTTCTCGAATCTGCTTGTTTGAATTTGTTCCAATTGTACCCCTGTGAGATAACAGACAAGAAAATAATTCAGTTTATAGATGATTATAGGGCTTCCCCTCCTCCTGAAGAACTTAAGTTGAATGAAAATAATGTTAACATTGTGATATTATAAAAACTATAACAAATTTTAAATGTATCTTGAATGTTGGAAAACATTACAGATCATTAACCCATGGAGGTATTTGTATATTAGCTAACATAAATTTGACTAGAGTACTATCCTGCTAAAGTTCTTGGGAGAAATCTCAACCATCTGATAATAATAACCTACCTCTCACAGAAGTGTTTCTAGAAAAGTGAGAAACATTGCAAACTAAAAACAATGGACTACCTGATAATGGCAAGTTGAAATTAAAGGCTAATGTCAGGTTACAGAAGATATGAACAATAATGTTATAGAAGCATAAAACAAATGTCAGTTTAAGGGGACAAAATATAGTGTGACGAAAGGACTCTGCTGGCTCATACCAGAAGAAAAGAAGCTATGCCCAGAGATGTTGTCTGAGACTGTGGGGTGAACTGAGATTTTCACAGGGCACATGCTTCCTTGCCCTTGAATAAAGAGAAAGTTCTCATGGCTATAAGTTAGTGTAAATGCAGTTTATAAAATAAAATCTGTATGTTTAATTAGCATCATGCTCACAGTAGAACTTCAAAATGGAAAACTAAGTTTATAGGCATTTTGGCATGTTTGTATACTGACATCTTGAAAATTGGCCTTAATTATGCCTCTAAGTTGCGCAGGGTAAGGAGGAAGCTAAGGAAATGTGGATAAGGCAGTTGACAAGAACCCACTCCCAAATTAGAAAGTACTGAATGAACTCCAGTGTCTACTAAAGCACCCATCCCCAAACATCAGTATAAGCCTGGCTACCTGCTAACAATCAGCTAGAGAGCTTGTCAATTAAAATTTCTTACTTATCCAGTCTAATGACAGATCAAATAATCTGCTTCTTTGCAAAGTTCCCCAGGACATTCTGACACACAGAAGAACTGGAAACACTAACTCAGCCTTTCCAGAAGTGACTGCCCAGAGCCAGCTCTAGCTGTAGGGAGGTCTCTGCAGCTCTCTGGCTGGTTTTCCACACTTAACAGCAAGGGACTCTTGTTATTCCTCAACCTGCCACATCGGGATGGAGAAGGGACTGCAAAGCACAGATTCAAAGGCCCCCCAGAATTTGCCCCAGAACCTCCTCATCCATTAAAAACAGCAGAGGATGTTTCATTGATCTGGTATCTTCCATTTCCTCGTCTCTGAAGAAGTAGGGAAATCAAGTCCATGGTGGTGTGCTTTTTGTAATTTGCTCACGTGTTTGAAGGCTTTCTGCTCCTACTTACAGTTGCATTAAATTCATTGGTTGTGAAAAGAAGGAAAAAAAGGACGGGGAGAGATTTATTTTCAAAGATGCACCAGGGTTTAGTTAGAGGAGAATGATGATTATGAATAAAGAAGGTCCTAGAACTCTTTGTTCTTGGCAATAAGATAGGGTACCGTAACGATGGTCTTTCTTTTCAGAGCCTTCAGTAAGTTGACTGAAGAAATTCACGTGTAAGACATCCATCCACCCTGCACGCTGTCTTAACGTTGATAACTTAATAAGTTGATTTGATTGGCGAAGCATGCATTTCCCCCACAGGATTGTTCAAACCCGATTTTAGTCTTCTTTCAAAGGTTTGAGTTTCATTATGTTTAAGAAATGACTTACATATAGAAGCATATTACATGACTAATGTCAACGTGGCCAGGGTAGAAAGTTAAGTAGAAGCTATTAGATTAAGAATAATCAGTAATAACATTATTAAAGGAATTGATGTTTGAAATAAGAAAGTGCCTCTTATAGGATTCTCAATGGAAAAAGAAGAGGTGAGAAACTAGAAAGAGTGAGAAATTATGTGGTGAATGAAAACAGACTCTGTTGTTTCTGGTCTAATAACGATTCTTTCTGTTTTTTTCTGTTCTAGCAATTTATTTGGAAAAAAATAAATGAAAGAATGTTCTAGCTAATCATCATCATCATTATCATCATAAATAGCTTTAAACCTTGGAGGCTTAAAAAAATGATTTATTTCTCTCTCATGCCATGTGTCCATTGTGGGTAAGCTGAGCCTCCCTTCAGTACTGCTCTTACTCAGGACAATAGAACATTTACTGTAGAGAGTGTTGCTGGTAATTATAAGAGAGAAAAAGAGAGGGCACAGCAAATTGTGCACTAAGTAAGAGTTTCCAACCTGAAATGATAGAATTCAGTTTATGTTTCACTCATCAAAGCAACTTCAAGTTGGCCAGGAAGTATAATGTGAACCGTGTGTCCGAAAGAGAGGAAAATAAAATATTCAGTGAACAGCAGTAATCACTTTAATAGTCTGCCCTCTGGTCACTAAATATTTGAGTTCCTCTCCCTCTGAAACATATACTGACTCACTTCCCAAGTAAAGTCTCATCAAGTCACAGCTCTACTTCAATGTCCATGATCTCCCAGGGATGCTAAGTGTCCTGCCATGTCTTTTCCTCATCTGGAGATCTATGCACAGACAAGTCATCAATCAGCACCAAACCCCCAACTGCCAACCCCATATGCAATGGTAGTACAGGGACAGATCGCTATTATCACCAGGAAAGGTAATAAATGGGAAACAGTGAAGTCAATATCTGTAGAAATTCTGAAATCATGCTGATGAGGGATAGTTGGAAGAAAGGCAGGCAGGAACAAGGCCACCCC